>NC_043701.1:17590174-17634776 GCF_006229205.1 Suricata suricatta
CGCTCGTCTCGCCGCGGCAGGGGCGGCGCAGGGTCCCCCAGAGCAGGGCGGGCCGTGGCTCGGGAGCGGCGGGCACATCACGAGCTGGCGGGGCCGGGTTTCCCCCAGGTGGCGCGGGCTGTGCCCGGCTTCGCAGGCTCCCCGCGCCCGGCCCCCGCGCTGCTTGGAGCCCCAGCGGCGCGTTGGCGCTCAGGCACAGGGTTTGGCCTGCAGGCTCGGCTGCGCGTCCGGGCTGGCTGTTGCACTTTTTTGTAACCTCGTGCACATTGCTGTCATTTCCTCGTTTGTAAAAATGGGCTTGATAATACCTGCCTGGGGGTGGAAGGAATGGTGTGCCTGACTGCGGAGCTGTGCCTGCGCCTGGTGTTCGCCGTGCTTCGTAGTTGTGGGAACCGGGGACTGTCGTCACTGCCTGAATTTTGACAGCAACCAGGTACACTGGCCAAGGCCTGCCCTCTGGCCGGACAGGTTAGGATGACTTCCTGCTCATTTTTTCCTCCCTTAAGTTGTAAACAGCCTTCTGGATGAGCAATAACTGATTATGATTCAGACAGGGCTTATTCATGGTCGATCCTTTTCTAGGCAAACCTCTGCTCCAGTAAGAGTCTCCCTAGGCGGAGCCCTGAGCTGCTTTCAGAGCCGACTGCCAAGTGGACGGGTGAGACTTGTATCCTGAGTCCTGGGTGGGGACTGAGCTTTAGGGGGAGGGAGGGGCAGTGGTGGTGTTAGGTGGGGGTGGGGAGAAGAGAGACCAGGTTAGATGAGAGAGGCTGCGAGGGGCCGTCTGGATGCCCCCATCCTGGAGCCGGGTCCGTTTGTGGTCCCCAATCCCTACTGCTGCTAAAATCTGGCCCCTCAGAAGTATCTTTGTATTAAGGGAGGGAGAATTAGCCAATTAAACCTACGGGGAATCAAAATGGTCTTGGAGTTCTCTGTAACCACACCAAGGTAGAGGAAATGAGAAGCCTAGAGTGGGGAGGTGAGGGAGAGATTCTGAGAGATATTTTAAGGGTAGGATAGGCTGGGCACCCTGGGGACAGTAGCATCTTGGACGGCAGGGACAAGGGGAATGGGCCATCTTAGTCTCCTGGGGCCTGCCCTCCACCTCTGGCCTGTGCTGACCAATCATTTCAGCTGGTGACTGGAATATTCTAGCTTATTAGAGCTCACTGGACTTTGTTCTTTGTAGGAATTAAAGCGTGACTCCCATTCAGGACAAACAGACCTAAAGTTCCGGTCAGATGAGACTGGGGTTTCCCATCCTGAATTAGAAAAAGCAAGTCATTAAGCCTGGGCCCTGACTGGTCTTCATGAGAGAAAAAAGAGATGGAAACTTTCAAATCTGGGGTTAAAAAGAGGGTCCTTCCCACATGGATGACAGCCCCGGTGGCCGAGAAGAGAAAGGTTCCGGTAAAGACCCCGAAGGGGAGGAGACCGGCAGCAATGCCAGCGGCTGCTGCAGCAAGGTGGGACAACTTCCGGCAAAATGGGACAACTTCCGGTCGGTCCTGGAGAATCAGGAGGAAGGAGAGTTTGCAGGCATCACAGTTGCTGAGGCTGAGGCTTCCTGTGCTGGCTGAACTGTGAGGGGTGGGTGGGTGTTTCAGTCCCACAGCCGTCCCTTCGGCTCTTAGGTGCGCAGGCCTCAGAGACGAAGGGCGCTCTCCCCTCACAGACAGGCGCCGCCTCTGCCGGTGCCTCCGCCCAGCCAAGCCCTCCCAGGTGGTGCTCACACCTTAGCCAAGCTTCCAAGGCCGGCTGTCCAAAGTACCATTCATTCGCAACAAAAATTGTGACCATCAAGTGGTCAACACATGGACCAGGGTCCGGCCTCCTTGAGGGCAAATCTTCAGGGACAGACAGACAGACGGGCAGGAGTCACCATGAAATGGGGATCTGAGGGGCCAGTTAGCTGAATGATGGTAGTGTGGGGAGTCTTCAGACTGCCGGGAAGGGGACGTGCCTGCGTTCTACTAGACTGGGCACCCAGGCCTCCCTGCCCTGCCTCTCCCTTCTCTTTCGTGTCCTGACTGGCCCGCAGCCCTTCTGATTGTCTCGGCCCTGCGTGCAGGTGGGTTTCTGGCACGGGTTGGCCTGATGACTGATCTGCTCGTGTCCCTTGTGTGTGGGCCAGTGACTGATCTGCTCGTGTCCCTTGTGTGTGGGCCAGTGACTCTCAGGGGCTGGCCATCGTTCCCTACTTCCAGGTCGGAAAGTGGCTGCGGGTGGCGAGGCCCGGGGATGTGAGACCTGAACCTCATCTGTCCCCATCTGTAGCATCATGCCTTCCTTTCAGACTTCCTGCCGTGAGGACTGTGTACTGCATGAGCGAGGCCGAAATGGTGGATGTGGCTCTGGGCATCCTGATTGAGGTAAAGTCCACGGTGCCTCTGCTTACTCTGATGACCAGAAACCGGCCCGGGCCCCTGGTGAACGGCAGTGAACGAGACGCCCTGCATTCTCAGTTGGCCTGGGGGAGCCCTGTCATCTGTCATCCCGCTTCATCCCGCTGTCCTTTGTCTGGTGCTTCTCACCTCCCCTTGGCCTCTCCCTAAGTGCGGTGTCACTGAATGTTTGTGACTAGACACTTGGGGAGGGAGTGGTCGTGGGCCAGAGAGCAGCTCTCTCTGGGTGATTCTGTGCTGGTATGTGGGGGGTGTGGGGGGGACAGGAAGTCGTTCACTCCTTACGTTCTCTGAAGGGTCTCAGGTGGGCGAGGCGACTTAGCCGAATGCCACCAAGTTTCCTAGCTTCTGAAGTGAAGAGTGACTGTACCACCTTAGTGTTGTATGGTACTTTCTAGTTGACCAGGTGCTTTTCTGTTATTACCTCATTTAATCCTTGCAATAACCCAGTGATAGTGACTTCAGATACTACTGTCCCCATTTCACAGATGAAGATACTAACGCCCAAGGACTTTCCCTTAGTTTCGCAGCCGATAAGTGACAGAACTTAGCCCCACACCCAGGTTTTGTATCCATGCGCCTTCCGTTCTGTCACCCCGACCTTTCCAGAGAGGCTGTTCCTATTTTTCTTTTCCACTCTGACATTCCTCAGGCCCCTGCCCACCTCTCTCCCGAGTCGGGAGCTGTGGGGGGTTGGGGGAAGAGCCTCTGATTTGGGGGCGGTGCTCGAGCCCGGCACACGCTGGCTTCCGGTGTGCTCTGCGTCGCAGGCAGACAACCACGTTCACCTGGGTAATAATACAGCGTCTGCTTTGCCCGTCATCTCCCCAACCCTGCAGGCCCGGAAACAGGAAGAGCCCGCGGAGCCACCAACTCTGGCTGGTGCTGATAAGCCGGAAGGGTCCCCGACCCCCTCGGCGTCGTCCCCAAGCTCTCCTGGCAGCAGAAGCGAGGACGAGGACAGTGGGAAGGACGCCCCTCCTCCAGGCCTCAGCCCCCCTCAGGGGCCCACAGGGTCACACTCTGCCCGCAGTGGAAGCTCTGAGGACGACGAGGACGCGTTCAAGTATGTCAGGGAAATATTTTTCAGCTAAAGGGACCGGCTTCCCAGGACTTTCTACCCGGAGCACTGAAGGAAGCCGGCTTCCCCTCCCTGCTGGGGCCTGCGGCTGCTCCTCTCGCTCCTCCCTGGGCGCTCCTCCTCGGAGGGCAGGGTCACCTCCGAGGGGAGCTGCCGTGCTGAGTGTGTGGAAGTGAGGAATCTAAGTGAGCTTCAGTCAGAGTCTGTCTGTGCTGTGCCTTCTCTGCCCGGAGGCTGTGGTTTTATTGCCTTTCCAAGTCCAGGGAAAATATGGACATAGTGGCCAAACTGATTGGAACTGAAGAGCCAACTTAATAATTTTCAAAGGAAAAGAGGCACGGCTGCTAAGTGCACTGGAGTTCCCATGGTCTGGTCTGCGTGGTCTCTCTCTAAGGAGGAAGCTGTTCTGAACCCGGTTCCTGTCCCTCCCAGAGTCCCTGGGGAGGGGAGGGAGGGGCGGCAGATGCTCTGTCCACAGTTCTCTGCTCTGTGTGGGATCTTGAAGCTCAGTGTGCAGATCGGAAGCCCTCCCCTGGCCGGCCACCTTGCTGCCCCGACGAGGCTCAGCCTCAGTCCCTCGGCAGTTGTAAAGCGAGCGTGGGACAGGAGCCCTGCGGACACCCTAAAGAGGAGATCACACCGGAGTCCCCATTTCTGACTCTATTCAGCATGGGTTTGGACAGGCAGAGTGACACAGTCATTTGCTGTATAGGGTTTTCCAATACACAGGTGCTGAAAAATACAAACAGTCCCCCAGCGTTCGAGTTGTTTCCGTCCTTTCTGATTCTGGGCTGACAGGTGACAACACCAACAATCTGCATGTACACAGAACTGTCCCGTTGTTTTCACCTTCCCCTCCTGCCCGGGAATTTGGCGCATCCTGTTCCCGACTCCCAGGTCACCTGCTAGGAATGCTTTGCCCACTGGGCCCCCCTGCTCTGTCTGGCTTCAGGTCTGGGAGACTTTTTGGAAGAACCTTCAAAGCCACCAGGGCTTGTCTTTGTTCTCGCGTGTTCTGTCTTCAGTGAATCCCTCAGGGACCATTCGTGGGCCTTCAGGAGAGGGGCTCATCACCTCACACCCACCGTGGAGAGGGGGAGCTTGCTAACCAGAGCCCAGAGGGACACTGAGGTGCACTCTCTCTTTCATAACGCTCCCCCTTTGTTGCCATGAACTTTCATTTGGTTCTAGTGTGACAGCTGGCTAATTATGCTGGAAACCAGGCCCTGTGATGGGAATCCTCTCCCCCTTGTCCTGAGGATGAGGTGCGAACGGCTTGCTCAGATCAGTTAATTAAAGCAGGAGTTCTCAGGGCCATGAGCTGTGGGTTTTGTGGTGCGTTCTTGGGAACCCCGGAAGGCCCGCAGGATGGACAGCCCCACACTAAAAAGCCGCAGGTCCCGTGGCTGCTGCCCCCTGGCCTTCTTGGCACTGGTCACCCCCACCTCCTCCACAGTGGGTCCCATCTGCCAGGGCTTGAGGCCGGCATTTGCTATGAAACAGGTTGAGAAGACATGCCAGCCCATGAATTTTCTGGCACCTTCTCTGAGTGGAGTTCAGACCGAACTCTTGCAATCGTGTGAGCCTCCCAACAGAACTAGTAGCTGTCGAGCTTGATCTTGTCCTCTGCTCTCCGAGGGAACACAAACGTGGCCATGAGCAAGAGGAGGAGCAAGGCCTGGGCGGTGCCCAGAGCCAGAAAGCTGGGCTCCAGGGGGGACAGCCTGATCCACTTCCACGTGTAGGTGAGGAAGAGGCCCAGGCCGCTGGCCAGCAGCATGGAGGACATCGCCAGGAAGCCCACGGCCAGCTGCCACTCGGCCTCGTTACTGTTGCACCAGGCCAGGAAGAGGGGCAGGGGGACGAAGAGAGCGAAGACCAGGGCCCCGTACACACCGAGCCTGGCCAGGGCCAGGCCGACCCGCGGCACCCCCAGGGCCTCCAGCTCCGGGAACTGGTGGCACTGGAGGGAGCCGCTGCCCTCGTTCCACAGGCAGAAGTTGTAGAAGCCGATCCTGAGGTCTGGTGAGTCCGCGAGGTTGCCCGCCTTCCAGAGGAGCGCGTAGAACAGCAGGGAGATGACGGCCACCGTGGCCAGCATGATGCCCAGGAACAGCAGCTGCCTGCCCCGCGTTGGCCTCAGGACAGTCATCGTCTCCTGCCCTCTGCTGGGCCGCCTTCCTGGGCACCTGAGGGAAGTCACACCAGTGAATGTGCAGCCTCCCTTCGGGAATCCCATGAACACCCATGGCAAGGGGTGGGAACGAGCGAGAAGTCAGAGGGAGCCCACCAGCAGGATGCACTTGGTAAGTCACTGTGAGCCACCTCTCCGGGCCACATGCAGGAGGAGAGGCAGCCTGGGCCACACTGGGTGCCTGGAACAGGGTGACTGATGCCCTTTGAACAAAGGCTGTGCTGCAGTTTAAACACCACAAGCCACTGGAAGTGGTTGTGAGGGAGCTCCTCAGATCCTTTTGAGGGTGGGTTGTGGGTTGTCTGGGGTGAGGGAGGAGGCTTGCCATCCCTGGGGACCTGGAGGAGGAGGAAGGTGCTAGAGGCACAGGGCTGTCAGCAGCAACCCCCTGGCGGGGGGTGGGGGGGGCTACAAGAACCACTGTTAATGGGCCACAGACCTGGCACATCAGAACTTCTAGGTTGGGGTGGGTGGGGCACTGGTGTGTTCTAGAAGCCCTGTAGGCTGATCTAACACAAGCTGGGGGTCAGGGGGTCTGCTAGACTTCTCCGTGAGCTTACCCGCCCTCCTCCGGGAATCAGGACTTGGTGAAGACAGAGGCCATTGCTCACGAAATCACACAGGCACACTCATTACTTTTTAAGTGTCTATAATTTTTCCCCCTGAGAACAGGAATCATAGAAATCTTGGAAAATAATATTTAAAACAAGAAACTATAAAAAATAACCTCTTCTCCCACCATGTACATAGAACCACTGATAATTTCCTACCAATATTTTTTTCCTACGTGCTGATATATTTTTAAAGAATCACACTGTTGACCACAAAGATTTTCTCCCGGAATATTCTGAACATATTTCGAGGCTGCTAAATAGTCTTCAAAACCATGTTTAATGGCCGCGTGATTGCTCCTGTTGTAGATTTGTCCGTCACGCCATTGGACAAACTGTTTCCATTTTTACTATTCTAAGTGACACTTATGGAAGATGCTTGTTTGATTCTTGTCTGGAACCTGATTTTTCCTCCGGCTAGATATCTACAGCGCAATCATGGAGCCAAGGGTAGAAGTACTTGGTAGTGATCTCGTTGCATACTGCCAAATTGACCTGCAGAAAACTTAATTGCACTCCCTGCAAAATAGTGTACACCGTCCTCATCATGTCTGGACAACCTTTTCCCTATGTGTTTAATCCGAAGGACTTCTCCAAATTGGTCTGTATCACAGTGCTCTATATTCAATACCTTTATATTTGTAAATTTTCCACCATGTAATAAGACAGCCATTTACATCCCAAAGTGCTTGGGACCTCAGTGCCGCCAGCTTTCCAAGACACAAAGGGCTGGGGACACATACAGAGTGGCGTCCTGTCGGTGCACCCAGCCTGGGCCGCCAGGTGGTGTTCTGCAGTGAAGTGAGCAGTGGCCCTGGGGGGGCAGGGGAGGCTCAGGGGCCCGACCAGTCCCATCCCTGTTCTGCAAGAACAGGAAGGGCCCAGAGGAGAAAAAGAACATGCACGAGGGAACAGGAGACAGGACCTGCTGAGGGAGAGGGCGCCGCACCAAATACCACGGACTGGGCCGCTTATAAATGACAGACATTTATTTCCCACAGCTCTTGGGGCGGAGAAGTCCAAGATCAAGGGGCTGGCTGATTTGGTGTCTGGTGCGCCCACTTCCTGATTCATAGAGGGACATCCTTCCCCTGTGTCCTCACAGGGTGGAAGGGACAAGGGGGGGGCATGTCTCTGGGGCATCTTTATTTTTTTCTGGGAACTCTCTAACAAGGGCACTGATTTCATTCATGAGGCCGCTGCTCTCAACCTCATCACCTCCCAAAGGCCAAACCTCCTGACATCGTCACCTTGGAGGTTAGATTTCAGCATACGAATTTTGAAGGACACAGTCATTCACTCTGTAGCAGGTGACTCCCTTCAGAGGACCTGAGTGAGTGCAAACAACGCAAATAAAGATTTATCAGCAACTCCTTTGACCAGAGCTGGGACATCGCCTGGCAGTGAGGCCAGTGCCCTTCAGAGCAGACATGTAGATCTGTGCCTGCAATGAGGTTTTGAACTCATGTTGCCACCACCCACCTTGGGCCTATGCCCTGGCTTTTCCTTCTGGGGAGCTGGGCAGGGAAGCGCTGAGGTGACAGAGAAGGGCTCGTGGAGGCCCTGGGCCCTACCCCTACCCCCTTTGCAACAGCAAGGTTTACCAGGTATGGAAAGATGTCTTTAGTCCACGTGTTGTGAGATTGGCGGGGCAGAAAGTTCTAGCCCGCCCAGCTTCGGTGTGGGGAGGGTCCTCAGCAGGAAGGTGTTCTGTACGGTTTCCATAGCTCACAAGTTCTTGTAAAAACTGCGTTTTCAGAGGGTTTAGGTATTTCAGGGTGAGGGTTGGATTTCCAGGGCTGGAACCCTGATTTGTGTGCGTGTGCTGTAGCAAATGAGCTTTGGCTTGCCTCTGTGGGTTGGGAGTGGGGGTGGCATTACATGGCTGCTCCCTCTTCTTTATTTCAAAATAAAAATTGCTATTTTTAAGCACTTTTGACTTGAAGACAGAGCCAGGTTGGTTCAAAAGGCGTGGCGGGCCCCAGAGGAGGAGATGTATAGGCCACCTCTGGCTGTGGCTCCCAGCGCCCGGCCTTTGTTTTTGACTTCCTCCCTTTCTCTCAGCTGCCCTTTGGGAGGCTTTCAGTACAGAGTGAAACAAAATAAAACCGGACCTGGGAAGCCCAGGGGCACAAGTGTGGGGAAGATGGATGTCCCTGGTTCACCTTCTCTCCCCTGCCCACACTACACCACCCCTTTGTAGGCACAGAGTTCAGCTCCTCCACCTGGAGCTTGGGGCTCAGCGCTGCTGGGCAACTTTGAACTTGTAGTTCATTCTCCATGGGGGGTTGCCTGCTCCTGGTGCTCTCCACTCTGGCCACGCTCAAGCCATCCCCAATCCCATCTGCCATCTCGCTCAGGCTCCCCCCCAACTCCTGAGGTCCTGCCCTGCTTTCCGCCTCTGAATCCTGTGCCCGCTCCCCGCCTTTATCCACTCTGCCCCCCATTTTATCCCCTGAATGTGCCTGCTACACAGAAGGAACTTTATTTTTAGAAAGAAGAAAGGAAGAGAGGAAGGAAAAGAAGGAAGAGCAGGAAAGAGAGAGAGAAAGAATGAAAGACAGACAGATGGAAGGAAGGAAGGAAGGAAAAAATTAAAGAAAAAGCCCAGCCAAGCCCTGTGGTGCCCCTCCGTTATTGCCCGGGGACATCTTCTGTGCGCGTCCTGAGGCCAGGGGTGTGTTTTGTGTGTCAGACACACTGAGCACAGCGCTGGGCTGGCTGCTACCCGTGTCCGGTCCAACATCCAGACAGACTTCGGGACCTCAAGGACCGAGAGGCTGGAGGCTGGTCACAGCTCCTTTGTCTAAACATTTTGTGGGGAAAGCCTCTGGGTGTTATGGTTGGAAATCCCTGTGGGGTGCTTCTCTGCTGTACTAAGAGCCCGCCCTGGCTTTTTTGGCTTTTAACAATCCTCATAATCACGTTTTAACTCCCTCTCATGACCAGCCTTGCCTCCTTCGGAGGGTAAATCAGGAGACTGCCGCGTCACTGCTACCATTTTTAGCTGAACTTTTTCCTGTTTATAAGAAAGCAATACATGATAACTCCAGAAAACTAGAAAAATATGTGAATGACTAAAAATCATCTATAACTTCGGGTTGTAGAAACAACCACTCTTAACGCATTTCCTTCTGTAATGTTGCTTTACACGGTCGGTCGGGCTCCCTCGAATAAGTATGTTTGTATCCGCTTTGTCAACATCGTTACGGCGTGAGCATTTCCCTATGTCATGAGAGGTGTTTCCTGAACAATATTTTTCAGGGCTGCCCACGCTCTACCACATTACTTTGTAGGACTAGAAATAATGCTGTGGCAATGTTCGTGAGTCACTGTCCCCTGCCGTTGGGACTTGCTTCTCAAGACACCTGCCACTTGCGCTCCTGAGTCACAGAATCAAAAGGAACTTCACAAAGTGTCCTAGGACCTTTGTTCCCTTTCCCGGAGGAAGATTCGTAGCTCTGGTCTCCATCTCCCGGGTATATTTGGCACCGTTCTGTGAATCTGCTAGAATACCCATCCTGTGCCCATTATATCACTCGACTGTACACAGATATGGACCATGTGCTTATTTATAACTTCAGTTTGTCACTTATGGCTTTGCATTTTACACGGTCGTCTTATCCCAATGATTACGATTCCCACAAAACCCCCTTCTCCTCTACTTTGTCTTCTGTAAAAACAACCTCAAATCCCTACCCTCATTCTATTTTTTTTTCAATCTGTTTTTCCTGCCTCCATGTCTAATGATATCCAGTAACCAGATTCTCTCCAGAGCTGGGGCTCAGTCTCTCACCATTTACCTGACTCACACCTGCACGCCTGTCACTCACGATGCCCCGAGGTGGCCTCGTAGAGCAGACCGTCTCTCATGCCAGGCGACTGCTGCTCCACTACCGTGGAAATTCTACTTACTCACTGAGTGTTCAGAGAGCTCTTAGAGTGAGCCCCGCGGAGGGGACCGGAGTGCCCATGAAGAACGTCCCCTTCAGAGTCCCCCTCTGGGAGCTAGACCGGAACTTCTGAGCTCTTCCACTGGGAGTATATTGTACACTCTACCTGGATGGCTGCATATGTTCCAGAACGTGCTACCAAGGATGACTTCTGCTGCCCATGGTGGCCTCTTTCCACGGCAACATTAACAATACCTGGCATCCTTCCTGCTTCTTTAGGAACGGGGCACCTTGATACTGTCACCTCTTGGACCGCTCCTGTTATGCCTGCCCCCCACTCTCTCCCTCAGCTTCTGCTACAGTGGCTTCTTCCTTATTTCTAAGAACTTAAGGCAAGTCAGGACTTCTGTACTTGCCATTCTCTCTGCCTGGAATGCTTTTCTGTTATTACGTGCCTCCCTCCGTCACCCCCCCTTGGGCCTCTCTCCTCATGTCGTTTCTCAGGAAGGCCACCCCTGGTTAGCATCTCCACCTGTGCCTCTTTCCTGCTCTCTCCCCATGGCTTTTGTGCCATCTGACATTTTCTTGGCCCCCCTCCCTCGTCCCTGGTACAGTGTAACCTCCACGGGGCAAGGACTTTAATCTGCTGCTCAGTTTTAGGTGTCTGTGGTTAGCTGGTCTGTTTATTTGTCAAAGATCTATCTTTCACTCTTCTATCCCCCACACCCACGACTGCAGGGCACATGGTAGGCACTTGATAAAAGTCTGTTAAAGGACACAAAGGACACGCAAATGACTGCATGAACATCAGCAATGGTACAAAGAGTTGCTCAGACTCCTCTTTCCGTCGGTTTTTCCCATCTGCTTCCCTGTCGTGTCCTCCTCCTTCCGGCCCCTCCCTCTTTCTTCTCCGTCCCACTTCCTACATGTGAGCTCTCTACAGGATTCTCCTGTCTTTCTCAGACGTGTCATCCGGCCAACAGCGCGAGAGCCGCATGCCGAGAGCAACGTGGAAGGACATGAGATGTGGGGACAGCGGAGGCCAAGGGCACACCAGGAGAGGTCGCTCCCAGGGCCCCCAGGACTGCCTGGTAGAACCTGATGGTGTGTTGTCCGAACAGAACAGAGGCGTGAAAGAAAAAACAGGTAGCTGATTAGGTTGTTACTAGTTATAAGTTCATCTCCAGGCTTTGCTTTTCACTCGTGATTTAAGAAAGCTCTAGGGGACAATAGAGGGAAGAACTTACTTTGAGAATTCTCTTTGACCAGTGGAAGGTGTCTAGGAAGAAATAGAGTTTGAGAGTTTGTGAATAGTTAAGAACAGACTTCGG
The DNA here is from genome assembly GCF_006229205.1 of Suricata suricatta. NCBI lineage: Eukaryota > Metazoa > Chordata > Mammalia > Carnivora > Herpestidae > Suricata > Suricata suricatta. The sequence goes on from NC_043701.1 coordinate 17,601,690, forward strand.
AATCTCTTTGGGCATTTACCCTGTACCAGGCTCGGTGCTGAGCACTTGGGCGGTACTATTCTGTTAAGTTCTTACAACAACCGTATGTGAGCAGGTTTATGATTGCTGGCCCCCTTTTCCAGAGGAGAAAGCAGAGGCTTGTTGAAGGTCAGGAACTTCCCCAAGTGCGCACAGCCAGTGGACGGTGACGTCCATCAGGCAAGGTTGTCGTAGTCACGAGAGACTTGCCTCCATTGGACTGGGCACGTGCCTGCTGAGGCCCAGTGGACACTCTTGTCATTATCTGCACTTCATGCAGTACAGACCACATGGAATAAGCATTCTGGGCACAGACCTTGCTGCGGTGTGTCGTGGGTTCAAATCCCAGCTCTACCATTGACTAGCTATGCTACTTAACATTCCAGCGCCTGGCATCATCGTCTGTAAAATGGGCACAATAGAACATATTCTGTGGATGTTAGAGGAGTTGTTTATGTACGGCACATGGACTATTACCCAGGGAGTACTATTATTGTCGTAGGGAGGAAACTGAAACTCAGGGGAGGTAAGCCCAGGGCGACACAGCCGGGCGCATCCAGCCCTAGAGGACACAGACGGTGCTGGCGTCCACTAGCAGAGCTCGGCTGGGGGAGCTGCACTCCAGGAAGTTGGCTTCTGTGCACTTGGACGCAGGCACAGCCGCCGCAGGGGTGCTAAAGGGCGGGGACCTTGGGGCCCGACCACCGGGGCTCAGGGCCTGTGAGCTCGCCCATGTGACCTGGCCTCTCACACCTACTTCCTGTCGGGGCCCCACCGCTGGCCCGTTCCTGGGGGCTGTGGCGAGACTGAGGTCACGCCAGTAGGCCGGTGCACGCCAGCCTGGGCCTGCTCCGCTAACAGGTAAAGGATGGAGCCATGGTTGGGTGCGGCATGGACGGAGAGCGCGGCAGAGTCGGGGAAGGGAATGTTAGAATAAAGCCAGAAGAACGGAGCCCGACGGAGTGGAGGGCCAGGCTGAGGGCTTACTAGGCAGATGAGCCTGCTGACCCTGACTGGAACCTCTCTGGCTGACCACACGCACGACCAGGGCGCTCGCCGCGTGGGTGCGGCTCCGATGGACTTAAAAAGGGAAGAAGAAAGGGAAATGTGTCATGTTTCCTTTGGCAGGTTCTCACTTTTCAAAACTGGGCCACGGTGGTACGTCCCAAAGGTGCTGAGGCAGAGGCCCCTCCACCCCAACCCCGGGGGTCACACTGCGCTCTGTGGCTGGCCAGGCTGGACTTTAGCCTTTTGAGCAATGTATGACATTTTGAATTGCTTAATTCCACCCTGGAAATGAAAAGCAGCTTCACCAGCACAAATATGACCACACACAAGACTGCTACACAGGGTCAAAGTCGTCTGTCTCAAGACCTCCACGAACGCCGAGCTGCTGACCTAGGCTGTTTTGGTGGTTCTATCAACGTTAGCCAGCTCTGTGTTCCGTTGTTTTGTTGCTTGTTAGCCTTTGTAGCAGATGAGGAGGCTGGGAACAGGGTCAAAAATTTTTTAAAACTCTAGAGGTAGAAAAAAATCCTTTACCACAAGAACATGCCTGCACCTTGGACCCACCCTCACTGGTTTTTTTTTTTAATGTTTAAAAAATTTTTTTAATGTTTGATTCAGCGGTGGGGGAGAGTGAGCGAGCAGGGGAGGGGCAGAGAGAGAAGGAGACAGAAGCAGGCTCCAGGCTCTGAGCTCTCAGCACGGAGCCCAAGGTGAGGCTTAAACTCAACGAGTCATGAGATCATGACCTGAGCTGAATTTGGACGCTTAACCGACCGAGCCACCCAGGCGCCCCTTCTCACCTGGTTTTTAGTGGCGGGACTCCACAGCTAGTTTATGGGAAGCTAAGATTAAGGCTCACAGGACCCAAAGCACAGTTTGAAGATAAGTAGTACTAGAATGTAGGCCAGCCTTTGGCTGTCACTCTCGGTTCTCCTGTCCAGCCCTCTCCTGCTACCCTGGTAGGCATCCACAGCCCCCCTTCTACTGAGGAGGCCAGCGTATCGTCTTGTGACTCCATTAACGGCACATTTTGGATGGTTCCCTGACACATTCCCTGTGGACTCAATAGCTCTCAGGGCAAACCAGGGACCTGGCTTCATTGAATTTGCCTTCTAGTTGAGGAGACAAACACCAGTGGTGAACTTTCTAAAAGGCAATTCTAATTTTTGAAAAGATTTGGGAAGGAAATCAACAGGATGAAATAAAGGAGAGAAGGGGGCTGGAGGAAGCCATGAGTCTGGATTAGGGGGTCCGGGAAAGCCCGTGTGCGGAGGAGACATTTGACTTGAGGCCCGAGGGACGGGAAAGAGCCTTCCAGGAAGACAGTGCGGTTGTTAGAAACACTGGGTTGGGAGAGGAAGGGATTTCCGGGCTCAGGGTGGCTCCAGCCCCATGACTGAGGAGAGGGGCTGGATGAGGCCGAACAGGTGAGTGGACCCAGGTCCCTGAGGGCCTTGTGGGCCAGGGTGAGAGGTGTGGATTTTATCACTCTACCCGAGTGTCCCATCACCTGTCCCTCTTCCCCCAGACACACGGAGCTAGGCGCCCAGACGGCGGCCTGAATGCACAGGCAGACCTGGGAGCTGGGGCAGACGAGCAGGGGCCAGGTGTCCCCTCACACCCGTCCTGCCCGCTGGGCCCGCGGGAAGCACCGAGGCCTCCTTGAACGTAGTTTGTAGCCAACAGTTGAAAGAAGAGGAGGTCAAGAATAACAGATGGTCATGAAGACCTTAGATTTTGCAAGAGGTCTTTTGAGAGAGAGGGTTTTTCCCTGACAAGTTTGTAATACAGACAAAAGGGCTTCCAGACCCGTGCAGACGAACTCAAAGGCAGCCGATCACAGCTAAATGGAGTGGCTGATGCTAGGCCTCTCCCCCTTCCCCCTCACGACCTGTATTTGGGAACCTCAGAAAGCCAGCCTTTGCCTGCTGTGGCCTCTGCCTGCCGGTCATCTGGCTGCCTGAGGAGGGGGCAGAGGTGGCTGTTCCTACCACTGTCTGCTCTGCCTGGGACTTCGTTGTTGGCACCGCCCTACGGCTGCCCAGCCGACAGAAGGTACCTCTCCTCACACAAGCGCTGGGGCTCTAGGGGTCCCCTCCCAAAGTCTGCTGATGTGCAGGTTTGGGCTGACAAAGTGAATTCATATGCTGGGACCACAAAATGGAGGCGGCCTGGTGGCCCAGCCCATGTCATGGTTCTAAGCCCAAGTCATGTGAGTCAGGGAAACCCAACACACCCCGAAAACCCTAGGAAACAGGACCTGCCTGCCTTCTAAGGTGACCCCGGCCTCCTGGCCAGTCAGGCCCCTTTGTTCCCACGCTGCTGCTTCTCTGGTCTACTCCCTCCACATCCCGCCCAGAGAGCGCCCTGCTTGGGACGCGCTGTGCCCCCCCGAACCCACGGCTTGTTATCCCTCAAATAAAGGAAGGGTAAACCCATCACTGAATTCTTTCCATTTTGTCATCTGACAGAGAAGGCTGAGGTGGTGTGAGCCCAGGGGTACCCAGGAGAGCTCTGAAGACCTCAGCCGCTAACAAGACATACGGTGCACGTGCCGGAAGAGGACATTGCCGGTGCCTGTCACACGCGTTAAATCACCTTCAGGTGGACCGTTTTGTGGCCTCTGGCCGGCTAGGGTGACTGAAGTGGTCTCAGTAGCCAGCGCCCAAGTAGATTTCTAGAAGTAATTGGGTGAAATTGGACCCCCACCCCCAGACTGGGACCCCCCAGGGCTCTTGGACGGACAGCTCACGCGCGGAGTGTCTCCAAAAAGCCACACATAGGGAGTTAATACGTGATAAAAATATTAGAGTTCACTGGAAGGTTTTTCACGAATGGGTGTGGAAGCAGTTGATTAGCTTCCCGAAAACAAAAGTAGTTTAAGTCCTCAGGTCACCCCACATTCCAAAATAAACTTCACACGGATCCGAGGGTGAAATGCCAAACAGAGGAAGAAAAGAAAGATCGGAAAACAAGTAGAGATTTGATTACGAATGAGAACACTTGGAGCTTCAAAGCAAATTGTACTTCCAAAAAACAATTGCACAGATTTAACCATTTAGAAAGACACACGTCTATAACAAAGACAAAATAATAAAATTCAAAGCCAACAAGTGTGACAAGTATCTGCAGCGAATGTGAAATGTTTAATATTATCAATATACCAAATATTCATACAGACGAGTAAGAAAAACATTATTCCTCCGTCAAAATGGACAAAGAACATGGAGAGATTTCAGGAAAGGACTGCCAAGTAGGTAAGTGTAACTGTTCTAACTTTCTACCAAATGTGTGGGGGTTTGCCTCCACCAAGTAGTTCTCCGTGACACCAGCCAGTGTCCTGCTATTTAACTCAATTCTGACATTATCGAGATGAAGAGAGTGTCAGATCCACGGGTTAAAGGTTCAGTCCCACAAGCCATCTCCCCCTCCCCCTTCCCCCTGCTGACCAGGGCTTAGTCACCTGGGCTGACTGATGAAATGAATCACTGGGTGTTGGTGATTGAATCTCTGGTCAGTCCCACCTCCCTGGAGGCTGTGGGGGGTGGGGCTAAAAGTTCTGACCCTCTAATCACAAGGCTGTTTCTCCAACAACCAAACCCCAGGTATAGGGACTTTCCAAAAGTCAGGTCATTAGCATAAACCCAGGTGACTGAAAGGAGATTGTTATGACTAAAGACACCTTTATCTCTAGTCTCATTTAGGAGATTCCAAGGATTTTAGGAACTCTGTGCCAGGAAGGACAACAGAGTCCAAATATATATTCTTATCATATAAATCACTGTATCTCATGAACTAATATGGAAAAAAAGGTTTATGCCTTTGGTGCGCAAACAAAGATAAGCCAAGTCAAATAACCTGTGAGTTTCCCTATCAAAACTGCAGATAAGAACGTTGGATGGTACCGAGCTCATGGCAAGGCTGGCCTTCTCATACTGGGATGGTGACAGTGGCCCTGGTGACAGGTCAACATTTGCGCAAACTTTCTAGGAGGCAATTTGGCAATATGTGTGCAAACCCCTAAAACTAGTCCTGTCATTTTGGCCTGGCAATTCCGCTTAGGTGTTTGTCCGAAGGCAGCGATCAGAACTGCCATCAGTGGTCTTTATAAAGGAATGTTCATCACAGCTTTTGGCAAGGAACGGGAAGCACCTTGAATGCCCACCACTGGAATTCAACTGTGACAAGTCAAGTTGGTGAGACTCTGCAGACGTTAGAAAAGCCAGGCTAAAATCACACTAATAGAGCATGACTGCCGGAAAGAAGCTTAGGGAACATTCTAAAATGTTACTGCATCTGTCTCCGGGTGGTGGCCTTGTGGACTATGGTTCTCTTTTTGCATGAAAAATACTTCCAGAATTATGTGTTGCATTTATGTAGAAGTGAACTGCAGAAACACACCCAAACTCTGCGATTAGGTAAAATAAGGCAGGAGTCAGCTCCTCGAACAGAGAAAGGGGATTATGTGCAGAATCGAAAGGGATGGTCTTAATGAATGGATTCTCAGGTCTGGGGCTTCGGAAGGGACACGGTGTAGGAGGAAGAAGAAACTGAAAAATGCACCTTAGTTGTCACGAGTTAAGAAGGAAGGAAGGAATCACATAACGTGTGTTTGCTTTCCCAAAGGAGCCTTTGATTTTACAGGTGAAGAGATACAAGGAAAGTTATTAGGGAAATGGTCCCTATTAAACTATTTTTTAAATGTTTATTTATTTTTGAGAGAGAGAGAGAGAGAGAGAGAGAGAGAGAGAGAGAAATAGAGTGTGAGTGGGGGAGGAGCAAAGATAAGGAGACAAAATCTGAAGCAGGCTCCAGGCTCCCAGCTGTCAGCATAGAGCCCGATGCAGGGCTTGAACCTAGGAACTGTGAGATCAGGAACTGAGCCGAAGTCAGCCGCTTAACCAACTGAGCCACCCAGACACCCCTAAAGGAACTATTTTAAGGTCAGCACCAGTGGTTGGGAGAAGCACTGTAGTCTAATAACATAGGCTGTGAATGTCTTAGACCCTGTTAAACACTGAATCAAGAACACAGGTCTTTCTGCCAATCTCCACTCGTGGTGTGTACTTGAAGGATTCCGAGTGTTTCAGTCACTTCGAGTAATAGTTTAGCCACTTTGAGTCCGCACCTCACGGGCCATAAACACCTATTTGCACAGATGTCGTGCAACACCTTGCCGCCAGGTTACCCCTGTGGGCACACTGGCCTTCCCCCCTCCGCTTTGGGGACCTGAGCCCCACAGGATGACGATGCTGGCGGGAGGTGAGGGAAGGAGGGCAGGGCAACCGGGCTAGGTCATTGCGGGGGGGGGGGGGGGCAGACACTGACCAGCAGTCACGAACCCCCGCTAAAGTGTGAGAGGCCTGAGCACACGCTGCACCCAGAGAGAGGCCAGCTGTGCCCCATGCAGGGCAGATACTTACAAACAAGAAGAGGCTGGACTCGCAGACGCTGTAAAAAGGCCGGGCAGGAAGTCAGGTTCGGCCGAGTCTCCTCTCTCGCCGGCTTCCTAAGGTCAGGCTCCCGGGCCGGCGGAGAGGGGCCGAGCGGGCACACACTGTCCCTGTCTCGGCCCACCCGCTCGTTCGCACTCGCAGTTGTGCCCAAGTAAACAGCTCGCCGAGGGCCGGGCACTGATGCTGACTGGTGTCACATCAGCTGATTTCACTTTCATTTCCTCACTTGCTGGTGGCTCGTGACTTTTCAGAAAAAAGGAACGTAAACAACGCTGTTGTTCGCCCGATCACGTACTTGACCCACGCCTGGGCCACCCGACCGTTGACTGAAAGAGCCAGGTAAGTGTGGTGACGGTACCACACGACCATTCCTGAAAGGAAACTGCCCAGGACGCTCTCAAAGCTCCCAGTGGTTTAGACTCCGAGTAAACACGACCTAGAATTTTACTCAGAAGGGACCTTTAGGATCATCTGGGCTAAGATCCCAGTCCCGGGTCACCCCCCTGGGAAGCACTTATGCCCTGTGTCCCCTCCTTTTCAGGAATTTTCAGGCTTTGTGGGATGACTGGGCCTTTCTGGCCTGGGAAACCTCACCAAGGGTGTTTGGGCCGTGCCTGAGCAGCGGGAACATGTCTTCCTTCAAAATAAGAGCAGAACAAAGCTTTTATTTTGTAATCACAGGGGCTCCCAGCCAGAGTTTAAAAATTGTTTTGCCCACATGACCAGCTGGGAATTCCACGGTGGAGTCAGGCTTGGTGAAGTCAGTGAAAGCTGCCTTAGTGATACTGCAGAACGCTTGGCAGGGTTTCTTCGGGGTTCCTCTTCCCTCCGTGTCCTGCCTACCCCACCCCCACCCCTGAGCTCTTTGAACTGCAACATTTTCCCCCCTTTGTAGTTCTTTTAAACTGGAACTGTAGAAAGAGGAGGTCTGATGGAAAGGGTGAAGAGAGGTGTTGGGGCCCAGGCCCCCAGCTACAGATTAGCAAATTATTGATCCAAGCTGAGCAGGACTTTCTACCTGTGAAATGGAAGCGGTCCAACTTTGCATGGCTGTTGTGGGAACCGGAGAGAGTGTGTAAGTGCTTGGCACTCAGTGCTGGGTGCATAATAATGGCAGCTGTTCATATATATATATATATATATTTTTTTTTTTTGGCGAATGTTTATCTATTTTGAGAGAGAGAGATTGCAAGAGCGTGCAAGCAGGGGAAGGGGCAGAGAGAGAATCCCAAGCAGGCTGACAGCCCCAACACAGGGCTCGATCTCACAAAGTGTGAGATGAGGACCTGAAATCGGAGTCAGCCGCTGATCCAGTCACCCAGACGCCCCGGCAGCTGTCACTATGAAAAGCAGGGTTTCTAAATCTTGAGCGTAAACTTCTAGGTAACGCCTTCAAGGCAGAGACAACATGAACCTTTTGGTACGAATACAAAATAGTTACTCTGAAAATTGAACACCGGTGAGTAAAGTGATGTACTAAAACAGACATCTGTACTTATACACTCAGTAGAAGTGACCACGCACATAGTTTGTGTAAAGAGAGCACAGCAGTTCTTCAAAGTTCCTGGTGACAAGCCGTGGCCGCATCCTCCCGTCTCCAGAGCCGAGCGCTTTCACCTGCGTAAGCGGATTCTTCAGCTGTTTCCCCGGTTCTCAGAATGACCTGCTTGTCTCAGTACTTTCTGGTTTTTCAGTTTCAGGCGTCACCTACTGACTCTCAACTGAGAAGGATGCAGGTGTAGCTTTCCTCTCCCTGATTCCACGTGCACAAGCATGAGCCTTACCTTCCTCCTCCTTCCAGTCTGGTTCTAGTGAGGTTTTGCTTAAATCAATAGCCAGCGTCTGCAATACTGTAGCTATGTAAACACCACACACAGTAGTGGAGTCCTGTGGAAAACTGATTTCCCCCCTTTCCCTGCCTAGTTGTTAGCCTTCCCTGGAGATAATAATTGCCTTAATTCGGTGTTTGCTTGGATTTCTATGTACTTAACACCAGTGCATCCCTCAAAACTTAAATCTTTTTTCAAGAGATGTGTATGAGTGGTGCTTGACCCCTTCCTGAGAAAGCTGCCCAGTGCCCTTGAACTTGACCCCCAGCTGTCCTCCTGGAAGGGACCCCCACCATCCCGGGGATCCCCTCCCTTCTGTCCTGTGCTGGAGTCCCTGTTGTTGGTATCAAAGGCTTTTATTGGTTTAGTCTTCATCCTGCTCTTACACTTACCAAAGGTCGATGGAGTACAGAATTTTGGGTGAAAATTATTTGCCTTATAATTTTGAAAGCCTTCTTCCATTCCATCCGGCCTTTCTGTTGAGAGTCTAAAGCTGTTCTGCTTTCCAGCTTCTCAGATCGTCTCCTTTCCTCTGCTCAGGCTTGCAGCTTTGTCTTAAGAAATAAAAATGACGGTGGGGGAAAAAGAGACAAAAATGATTTGTGTGGGTTTTTGGGAAGGCACAAAATTAAATGTGCCCAGGGGCGCCTTGGGGGTTCCGTCCCTTAAGCGTCTGACTTCAGCCCAGGTCATGAACGCACCGTTGATGGGTTCGAGCCCCGCCTTGGGCTCTGTGCTGACAGCGCAGAGCTTGCCTGGGGTCCTCTGTCTCCCCCCCACCCCCCCGCCCTCCTTCTCTGCTCCTCTCCGGCTCATGGTCTCTCTCTGTCTCCCGGAAATAAACTTAAAAAAAGTTAAGGGTGCCCAGTTTGTCATTTTTAGCTGGAAGTGTAATTTTTTTACACTCTTGAGTCCTGCCAGCGGCTCCCTCTGGCGGCGCAGCAGCCTCTTCCTTGCTTAGCACCCAAAGCTCCGGGCTTGGACAGCACCGTCGGCCTGGGCGCGAACTTTCCCACACGGTTCCACACACATCAGTTGACTTGGGGGTGGGGTGGGGAGCTCCGAGGTCTCAGGGCCTCTCCTCCTGGGGCGAAATATTGGAGGTGGCGGCTTCATCTAGCGACACCTCTGCTGGCGGAGCGACGCCGCGTGGGGCAGTCCCTCCGGTCTTTTCGGCTGGCTTCTCTCCCCGCCCTGCGACCAGGCTCGGGCAAAGGTGAGCAGGGCTCCGGCTTTCTTGGCCTGCTGACTCCGGGGACCAGCCTGTGCCCTCTGGCTGGGCGGCGCGAGGGGGCCCCTGACCTCTTGGCCGTGCTTGCCGGGAACCAAGTCGCTGCAACACGGAGGGAGGGACGTGCCCCTCCCCGGGGACACACGGCAGCCCTGGACGGGGAGCTGGGGGCGCGTGAGCCCTGTGTCCTTGGCCACCTGCTCCGGGAGAGGGGCGCTTCCCTCTCGCTGGACTGCTGGGAAGGGAGCGGGAGGACCTGCGGGAGGTCCGAGATTTTAGTCCACATTCTCGAATGAATGTTTCTCCCTCTGTTGTGTGTGTCCTCAGGCCGATCTCCTGAGACGGAGAGGAGGGTTTTTGTTGTTTTGAAGTTTTACTAGTTATGTATTCTCACCGGGGGAGGGGGGAGTAGGGAGAGAAGCTTCATGGGGGCTGCTGTTCTAGAACCAGGTCTCTGCGCCTTTATTGTTTTTCAAAGGGAAAAGTTTTGACTGAATAAAATCTAAGGACATTAAAGTATGGAAGAATACATGACCAAATCCGAAAGGGCAAATTTCAGAAAAATTACGAAATAAGAAACAAATGGTTGTAACTAACAAGTCCCTGAATCTATGAATTTAAAACTTAACTGATAAAAATACTGGTAGGCTTGACTGTGGTGCCTGTTTAGGTTTTTCATTTTGTTAGAACTAATAATCCCGATAAAAGTTTACTGAAGTTAACATTAAGCTACTTTTACAGATTTCTAATACTATATCGAAATAGCCGTCCCTACCGCCCCCCCAAATATCCTGCCTGGTTTTGTTAAAATGTCAGTGATGGTTTAAATAATAGTAAAAATGCAATAGTCCTATCCTTTCATGGTAGGGGACACAATGAAATGGAAATAACGTATTATAATGAAGTCAAATGCAGCTATATTGACTTAATTCTTTTTAAAGATTATTTATTTATTTTGAGAGAGACAGAGAGACTGTGAGCAGGGGAGAGAGGCAGAGAAAGAGGGAGCATCTGAAGCAGGCTCTACTGTCAGCCCAGAGCCCATGTGGGACTTGAACTCACGAACCTGAGATCATGACCTGAGCTGAAATGGAGAGCTGGATGCTTCACCAACTGAGCCATCCAGGTGCCCCCAACCCCATCTATATTTAAAAATGCTCTGAGTTAGAATCCTATCAACATCAATAAAAGCAAACAAAAATCAAATAACAACAATGAAAGTGTTCAATAGAGATAAATCCAAATTGCATTTTTTGTTTTTTCCCAGTTTTACTACAATTGACAAATAAAAATCGCATATAGTTAAGGTGTACAACATGATAATTTAATATACATGCACACTGTATAATGATTACCACAATCAGGTTAATTAATATATCCATCACTTATTTCTTTCTGTGGTGATAACACTTGAGATCTACTCTCTTAAGCAAATTGATGAGTGCAGAAAATGTGATTATATGTTACCTCGTCTATATCCTTATATACAGTGGGATATCACACAGCCGGGAAAAGAAATCCTCTTTGCAACAATGTGAGTGAAACCAGAGCACACTCTACTAAGTGAAATAAACCAGACACAGACAAGGACTCATGATCGCGCTCACATATGGACCCTAAAAAAAAAAAAAAAATCAAACCTACAGTAATGTAGAATATAGTTGAGTTTCTCAGAGGCTGGGCTGAGGAGTAAAAGGGAAGGTATTTGATCCAAAGGTACAGCCTTTCGGTTTAGAAGATGAGTCTGGACACCTGCTGTACAGCATGAATAGAGTTAATAACTGTGTGTTGTGCACTTGAATCTAAATTACTTTTGAGGAGACAAAAAGCCCCAATGTCCCGCAGTGGGTGGGCGCGGATGTTCAGGGTCGCTGCACTGACCTCTGAATGATACCTGCGTGTGAGCCAGGGTCCCCATGACGTAACTGTCCTCTTTTCCTGAGAAGGGGACCAGCTTTCATCTGAGTGATGATCTCTAAAGAGAGCGGGTAAGCCTCACTCTCAGCGAGGTCTCCGTCAGAGATTTTATGGGCTCCTTTCTCATTTACAGCCTGTGTCGCTCATGGGTCACTCTTTCAAGGTGTGTGTGTGTGTGTTGGTTTGGCCTCACAGTCCCCACACTTTTTAGTCCTCATCTTCTTGGAAAGGAGGCTTCAGTTTTGCTATGGAGTGTTTTTTATCCAAGCCACCCACTGTATCTCTCTGAAGTTGTTCTACAGTTTTTCCCCGAGAGGCCTCTGGCATTCGCTAGTTGGGACTGGAAGGGTTTCCATCCCTCTTTGACTCATCATGTCTGGTCTGAAATTAAGACGAGCCATTATCACCCAGTAACATGACGGCTTGGGAGGTGTCTTTTTGATTGTTGTTCCAGAGTCTACTGTGTCCTCAAGTGAAGAGGTCAGCTGAGTCATGGTTCTCCTACGTGCTGCCAGACGCGGAGTCTGGACCTTCAGAGGCCTGGCCTCTACCAGAGGCGGCCTGAGAGAGCCGTAGGCTGGTATAAGCTCATTTTAATCTTTTCACTGACATAACAGCCTTCTTTAACGGGGACAGAAGAGCGTTTGGCTCTTCATTCCTCCTTAAAGTGTACCCGCCTCTTATGAAAGAGTACGCAGTCCTAGAAGCCTAGATGGAAGGGACCCCCGGAGAGCTTCGTCTCAGCAGCCAGATGCTCCGCCGAGCGCTGCTCTGGGACCAAAATGGGAAGGTGCTTTCACAGCAGTCCAAAGGCCCCGCGTGGCCCCCAAGGCACTGAAGCTTGGCCGCTGGGAGTGTGCGTGGGGGAGAAGGGCAGAGGGGGACAGAGTCTTAAGCAGGCTCCATGCCCAGTGGAGCTCGATGCAGGGCTTGATCCCACCACCCTGGGGTCATGACCTGAGACAAAATCCAGAGTTGGACACTCCCCCGACTGAGTCTCCCAGGCACCCTAGAGTGTTGTTTTTTGTTGTTGTTTGTTTTTTTAAATATCTTTATTTTTGAGAGAGAGAGAGAGCAAGCAGGGGAGGGGCAGAGAGAGAAAGAGGGAGACATAGAATCTGAAGCAGGCTCTAGGCTCTGAGCTGTCAGCACAGAGCCCGACACAAAGCTCGAATCCACAGACGGTGAGATCATGATCTGAGCCGAAGTCGGACACTCAACCGACTGAGTCTCCCAGGCACCCTTGGAGTGTTCTATTTCTTTCTTTTTTTTTTTTAATGTTTTATATTTGATAGAGCATAAGAGGGGGAGGGGCCGAGAGAGAAGGAGACACAAAACCGAAAGCAGCCTCCAGGCTCTGATCTAGCTGTCAGCACAGAGCCTGATGCGGGGCTCGAACCCACAAACGTGAGATCTGACCTGAGCCGAAGCTGGAGGCTTAACCAACTGAGCCACCCAGGCGCCCCCTATTTCTAAAACACTTGTGCCTGGCCAGCCAGGCCTCACTACCATTAGGGAGGGCAAGGGAGGCCTAGTTGAATACATCACACCCTTGTAAAACAAAGTACACCCTAACTTTGTTCACTGCTGCACACGCAGAAGGCGTATTTCTATTGTGCTGACTGAAGCCAAAGGAGACTAGCCCATGAACTTTGGCCCCTCCTGACACTTTGCAAAACCGAGAGGATTAAAGCAGTGTCCCGCCATGCCCTGCATTCTCTGCATGCAAGCGTTGTCAGGGCACAGTGGTGAGACAGGCCCGCATTCTGGGGTGGGCCTCCTTCTGAGTTCGTTTCCTTCTACAGCCTTGAAGGCAGAACCTACTCATCAAGGTTACAGGGATCTCTCTTCCCCGTAGGCTTGCTTGAGCCTGTGTTTGGTCAGTGCAGACAAGCTGGGTCAGAGAAATGAAGGGCTTCCCCAGAGGTGTTAGGTCACCGATAAGAACCCAGGAGACATCAAGAACTGTTCGTGTCTTAACATCTCATGTGTTTTCAGCTGGAACCTCACTGCAGTTCAAGTGCCCTTAGCGAGGTGACTCACTGACCCCGGCTCCTTCCACCGTGGGCCCTGCCACTTTCCGCACACAGTCATCTCCGGAACTGTGGTTACCTTTGTGGAGGGAGCACGTCATCCTGTCAGCTGAATTTGCTACCTTTTGTGTCTTTAAACACAATCTCTCAGTCCTAGTAACTCTCCAGCAGATTCAGGCCCCGAGCCTCTTTTGTCCATACCCAGGACTCTGCCGCCAGCAATTCTTGCCACACAAGCCTTCATTCACAGGAGAAAGATCAGCAGAGGCTGATCCAGAAATCCTGCAGGTTTGGCTCACCTATGAATGTGGAGGACAGAAGCTCTTACAGGCTTGGTGGTGGTGGTGGGGTGAAGATGGCCAATGTTTGGTAGAGTGACAACTGCTCCTTTGTTTATAATTTATTTGAAAGATAAATCACAAGTTAAGAGTTTATAACATGTTTCTAAAAGAGAATTCAGCCATGATACATTAGGTCTTTGTTATGGAAAAAACTACTTAAGCAAACCCCTTATATATGCAGAAATAGTGTTTACTCTTCTGGGATAAAAATGAAATATATTTGGTGGTGGTAGGCAAATCATACTTTTTTTTTTTCAATGTTTACTTAGAGAGAAAACATGTACGCGCAAGAGTGAGTGCATGCCCGTGCTTGTGGGGAGGGGCAGAGAGAGGGGGAGAGACAGAATCCCAAGCAGGCTCTGCACTGTCCGTGCAGAACCCAATGCGGGGCTTGATCTCATGGACCGTAGGATCATGACCTGAGCTGAAATCAAGAGTCAGATGCTTAACTGACTGAGCCACCCACATGCCCTCAGATCATTTTCTCTCTCTCTTTTTTAAATAGTTTATTGTCAAATTGGTTTCCATATAACACCCAGTGCTTCTCCCCACAAGTGCCCCCCACCATGACCATCACCCCTTCCCCCCTCTCCCTCCCGCTTCAGTCCATGGTTTATTTTCAGTATTCAGTAGTCTCCCTTGATTTGTGTCCCTCACGCTCCCACACTCTCTTTCCCCCTTCCTCTCCCCATGGTCCCCTGCCAGGTCTCTCCTGTTAGACTTATGAATGCAAACATACGTTATCTGTCCTTCTCTGCCTGACTTATTTCGCTTAGCAGATCATTTTCTCTTAAAACCAAAACAGAACAGTTTAATGGTGTCAGGATGAAGCCGCAGACTTAGTGTGTCTTTTGTTTCACCTTATAAAGCCCTTCTGCCTGAGTCAGTAGTGCCAGGGGCATCCTGAGAACCCCAGCTCCCCAGGCATCACGGCAGCCGTGCCTGGGAAGCCAAACACAATACTGAATCTGGGGCACGTTTGTTATGGAGGAAGGGGCCGCAGTAGACACTCACAGACATTCAGCCCTCCCTTTCATAGTAGCCTCCAATTTTTAAAGGTTTTTTTTTTTTTGATGGACCTAGAATTCCATGTTGTCCATTTCCTTTCATTTCTTTAAAATTGCAATTCCATTTTCTTCTGACTTCAATGGTTTTGGAAAGAAATAAAATATAATTCTCATGGTTTTTCACTTGAAGGGAACATGGCTTCCCCCACCTCTGGCTGCTGTCACAATCTTTCCTTTATCTTTGGTTTTCACCAGTTTGACTGTGATTTGTGTAAGTCCGGCTTTCCTCATGCTTATCCCTAACTTTCCATGTTATCCTCCTACTTATCCTCAGTTCTGCTGAGCTTCCCTTTAGAAGATGTCTTCAAGTATTGTTTATCTAATTCTCTTCGCTTTCTGGAACTCAGTTACACATGTTAAAACTTAGAGACTGCATATCTGAAATCTCAGATTCTGGTGTTTTCCTTTAATTTTTAAAAATTTTTGTTTATTTGTATAAGATGCATTCTGAATAGGTCTTGTTGACAAGTCTTAAAACTGAGTTGGTCTTCTGCTTTTAAACCCATGTAATGAATTACTAATTTCAGATATTATATTTTGAGGTTCTAGAATGTCAATTTCTTAAAGCCTAATTCTTGGTTGAAATGCTCCATGTTTTCATTGTTTTTGTTCATCTTTTCCTGTATAATTTTTAAATGATCATTCTGAAGTCTTTTCTGTTAACTCCTTTTACTGGATTATCTTTAGGTGTGCTTCTATTGTCTGCTTTCTCTCTTGGCTATTGATCACTTTTCTTTCTTTTTTAATGTCTCCTGATTTTTAATTACATGTTAGACATGGTGTTGATACATTACAGAAGACCTGATTGTTATCTTCTTCTAAAGAAATAGTTTTGTTTTCAAAGAACTTTTATTACTAATAGATTACCTCTATCGTGGGGTTTTATTTGAATCTTTGTTAGAATGTTCTGTTCCAGTTTTGTCTTTAGTCCTAGGATGTAGCCTTCGATCCTATGCATGGTCTTTATTCTCGGGGCATAATTTTTCTGGGGTTTCAATTCAATGTTGGGGGTTTTCACCAAGGGTTCTATCCTCTGGTTGAGTTGGAAGTCCAGTGTCTTCTCAGGACTCTTTTCTACTTTGTTTACCATACTCTTGCTTTTACATAATCATTTTAGGATATGGTCAAAGACTGGAGGAGAACTTCTACATAGATTTTTGGGGCTATTTTTCTGTGTTTTTTTCTTCTTCAGTACCCTGCCTCCAAATGTCAGCTATTGCACCAGATTCAATCTCTGATCTCTATTTTGTCTGGCCAGTAAGACTGCTGGGTTCCACTTCTCTGAACCACGGTTTGGAAAAACGCCTCTAAGGGAGACAGTTGGAGTGAATGTGGGGTAATTCCATACACTCCTTCTCACAAGTGGTGTAGTCCTGTGCTGTTCACCGTGTCTTGCCTGAAGGCAATGATCTCAGGTAGATGGTCTGGTCTTAGTTTATAGAGGGTGGGCTAACGCATTACAGCTATTCTGTAATGGATGGAATTGGGCACCTTCCTTCAGTTTTATAAATAAAAAGCAAAATAAATATTTAAGGTTCTTCTATGTCTTTTCATGGCTTGATAGCTCATTTCTTTTCAGTGCAAAATAATTGATTGGCTGGATGTACCATAGTTTATTTACCATTAAATTACTAAAGGACATCTTGGTTTCTTTCAAGTTTTGGCACTTATGAATGAAACTGCTGTTAATATCTGCATGCAGGTTTTTGTGTGAAGTTTCAGCTCCTTTAGGTGAACACCAGGGAGTGGAATCATATGGTAAGAGCATAAGAAACTGCCAAACTGTCTTTCAAAGTGGCTGTACCATTTTTCATTCCACACAGTTAGGAAGTATTCTCTCTGCTTCTGTCTTTTGTAAGAGATTGTAGAGATTTGGTATAATTTCCTAAAATTTTGATAGACTTCATCTGTCCACCCGATCTGGTCCTGGTGATTTCTATTTTGGCGTATTATTTACTAATTCCTTTCCTTTAATTGATTCAGCCTATTCAGCTAATCTGTTTCTTCTTGTGAATTTTGACGGACTGTGTCTTTCAGAGAATTGGTCTATTTCATATAGGTTATCCAATTTGTGGGTGGAGAGTTGTTCATAATATTCTTTTATAATATTAATTATAAAAGTATAAGTTAATTACAAATATATTAATTATAAGAGGTTCATAATAACCTTTTAATGTCTATGGGATCAGTACTGGTGGCCCCTCTTTCATTTCTGATATTAGTAATTTGTGTCTTTTTTCTTAGCTATTGTTGCTAGTGGTTTATAAATTTTACTGACAATGGGATTTTATTTAGCATTCTAACAAACTGGCTGTTAAGCCTGAAAAGACATGACAGAATTTATATGCATATTACTAAGTGAAAGAAGCCAGTATAAAAAAAGCCACATACTATATGATTCCAACTGTGTGATATTCTGGAAAAGGTTAAACCACAGTGACTATAAAAAGATGAGCTGTTGCCAGGGGCTAGTGGGGAGAGAAGGATGAATATGCAGAGAGGATATTTAGGGCAGTGAAAATACTCACGTGACACTGTAATTGTGGATATACTTTATTAGACACTGGTTAAAACCCGAGAATATCCAACACCCAGAGTAAAACCCTAAGGTAAACTAGGAACTTTGGATGGTAATGACGTATCAGTGTACGTTCATCAGTTGTAACAAATGGTGGACAAGGGTGGTAACGGGGAGGCTATCTATGTGTGGGTGTCAAGAAGTTTCTGGGAAATCTCTGTACTTTCTGCTCAGTATTGCTGTGAACCTGCTCTAAAAAATCAAAACAAAAATAAAACTATTAAAACAAAAATAAAAACATAGTAGTTACTCTTTTAATATCCCAGTGAGCTCTCCTTGAAACTTTGGCTGTTGGAATTACTGTTGAGAGTAGACTACCCAACCTTAGATTTCCTAGTTGGATCTTGCTACCATGAGATCAGTTTGTAGCTTGTCACTTTAAAAAAAATTTTTTTTTTACATTTTATTTTATTTTTGAGAGACAGAGAGAGATAGCGTGAGCAGGGGAGGGTCAGAGAGGGAGGGAGACACAGAACTGGAAGCAGGCTCCAGGCTCTGAGCTAGCTGTCAGCACAAAGCCCGACGCGGGGCTCGAACCCACCAGCTGTGAGATCATGACCTGAGCCGAAGCCGGACGCCCAACTGACTGACTGAGCCACCCAGGCGCCCCTGTAGCTTGTAACTTTTATATGCCTCACTTACCAGATCCTCATTCTGCTTGGCCTTGCCCTGTAATGGACACCACTGGTGACCTGTGACTCTTGTTTTCTCTCTTACCACCTCCATCTTGACTTATGTGCCTGACATACCTGTTTCTCTGCAGTGTCCTTGAGGGGTCCCACCAGGGCTCACTGTCTTCTGAATGATGGAGATGCTCCACTTGTTTTCCCAGGAATGAATGGCTGGGGAATCCCGTACATTTGTCCCCTCTAAGGGAAACTGCACATCTAGTCTTTTACATTTTTTTTACACTCTGAGAAGTAAAAGAACTACTGTAAACCATAATCTATGCATTTCACTGTCATTTTATGACACACTTTTGCTCTGTGCACTTAATATCGTATTTTAACTGTTGGAGGCGTACAACTTAGCACTTTATAATGCACTATCTTATCCTGCAATTATTTTAGTCATGTATGTTTCATATGTACAATTAAACGATAATCTTCTAGTGGGGAGAAATGTCTTTTATATCATCGATGGCTTCTGGCACACTAAAGATATAACAGAAATCCATGAAATGATGATTGTTGACTAACGCGTGAAGGTGCCTTAATGGGGATGTTAAAGTCATAGTCTGTCACTCCTTTCTTGACTTTTATGCATAAGTTGTTTTGGGAGAATTCAAAAGTTCATAGATTTTTTTTCCATCTTGACAAAAATATAAATAAGTAATTTAAAATTCTCTGGATTTCTTCTTAAATCTCTGAAAGATGTTCCCACTAACGAAGATGAGTTAGCTAGACGTTGTAGTTGGGTACATGCATGTGGATGTGTAGGGGGAGGGACAGAGACAGAGGGGTGGGGCGGGCTTTCTCATGTTTCTTTCTCTTTCTTTCCCTTTACTACGTAAGCATCAGTGATTTTTCATCCACAAGTTTCAGAGTAGCACAAAGCTAAATTATTTGTGCCTTGGGAAATTCAGATGGAAGGTAGGTTGTCCGTAATTCCTATTTGGTTGCTCATCCCCATTCTTAGATGTGGAGCTATTTGCTTGGAGTTTGACTCACTGGATTCTTCAGCTTGAAGACTCTCTTCTTTGCTATCTGTGTCCTTCTCAAAACTTACGAGAGCAGTCTCCCATTTGCTGCTGAGAGGTTTCACGTCTTGAGTCTTTGTGGCCTTGCTTCGAGAGTGTTTTTTCTTCTTCTTGGGCGCTTTGAGAGGTGACAAACTCTGGGACACAGACTGGAGCCACTCTGAAGAGCTGACCACAGGGCTCCATTGGCTTATAAAGGAGGGATTTCTGGGTGGTGTCCAGGATGTGCTGGATCTCTTATTTCTGTAAGTAGCTGGCTGCAATCTAGGAAAGAAAGAAAGTATGTGGGTTTTCGTCCACATGTACCACAGGAATTTGTAGTCCTTAGGTATTTGTGATAGTTTAAGTCATGTTTTTAAATCCTTTGGTGAGTTTTTCTTAAAACTTTCACCACCATTATTTCTATGAGAATGATCTTATGTCTTCATTTCTGGTCCTGATTTTTCAGAAGTCCTCCATTCTGGTACTTCTGAATGCCTGGAGGGTGTGTTTATTGAGATGCCCGCCCTGACCCAGGCTTCCTGATATAATGGCTGCCCTGGGCCTCCATGCCTTACCTGTACATCTAGTTAGAATACATGTTCTCTAAGATTCCGCTTTTCTCTAAAAATCAATTTTTTCTATTAGAATGTACGCAGTATACCACTACAGGTTTGGGGTGTTTTTTCCTACAGTCGGGAAAAGATCGATGTGAGTCCAAAAGAGGGACGCTGCATCTGTTTCATCTTCCCAGAGGTGCAAAATCTCTCCAATCACATTTTGATCTAGATAATCTTTCCCAAGAATTTTTATCTTTACTAGATGGAATGTCAAACATGAGATTTATTCCTTTTTAAAATTTTTTTTTAATGTTTTATTTATTTTTGATACAGTGAGAGACAGAGCATGAGAGGGGGAGGGGCAGAGAGAGAAGGAGACACAGAACTGGAAGCAGGCTCCAGGCTCTGAGCTAGCTGTCAGCACAGAGCCTGACACGGGGCTCGAACCCATGAACTGCAAGATCATGACCTGAGTCGAAGTCGGACGCTCAACCGACTGAGCCACCCAGGCGCCCCTTGACTTCATTTTTTAAAAATTCAATATCCTCCCAAAGAGAGAGAATAGTATAAGAAACCCTCTTAAACCCATCACTCAGCTTCAAAAACTGGATTTCTTTTCGCTGCTGTGATTGACCAAGCTTTAGAATGCATCCATGGCACCAGATGAAATGTTGATAGGTGGCTAATCTATTCCTGCCCAGGGAAATCATGTTCTGAGGAAACGGTAGCGGTGCCTGGATGCCAGGACTCACCTCCGGGCACTGGTGGTGCAGTTAAATAGAAGATGGGTATGGCCAGAGTACTGGGTTTGCAGTTTACCAAATCCAAAGAAATGACTGAGAGAATAAGCCCGTCTGCCGGGGTTTGTTATGAATGTACCCCTCCCCCACTTTCCTCAGCTGCGTCAGTTTGTACCACCGCTCATCAATCCACAGGAACGCCTCGAGAACTGAAGAAGCCTGGGCCTTCACTCTTCTCCGACAGAATCCATCTCATTTCCCACCTGGTAGGTTCAGTAATAGGAAAGGACAATTCCTTCGGTAAGAAACTGATAATGAAGCTAGGAGTTAAGAGGAAAATGGATAGCTCTAATGCATATATTGCAAAGAAAGGGGCAACAGAAAAGAATAAATGAAATGGCTTTAGTAAAAAAAAAATGGTAGAGTTTTTATTAGTAAGTTATCAAGATTCACCAGGACATATGCCTGCAAGATAATGTAATCAATAAGTGATGAGAAGCTCAGCTCAGGAAAGGCTGAATGAGGCTGAGAAATAATTTTTAATA
This sequence comes from Suricata suricatta, assembly GCF_006229205.1. Lineage (NCBI taxonomy): Eukaryota > Metazoa > Chordata > Mammalia > Carnivora > Herpestidae > Suricata > Suricata suricatta. The sequence continues at coordinate 17,622,691 of NC_043701.1, forward strand.
GCTGTGGGGGAGGGATACTACAAAACACCAGCTCCCTTTTTCAACCAAATTCCATGAACACTACCTGTCTCCAATCTCTCTATTTTAAAATATACTTTAATTAGATTGGTACTGCTGTCATTCTACTGAAATTCCTCTGATCAAGATCCTGTATAACACCTCCATGTTGTAAAATCCAATAGTAAATCCACCTCACTTATCAGAAGCACCAGACTTAGCTGAGTTTTGCCTCCTCTTTGATACACTTCTTATTTCGCTTCCAGGCCAACACATCCTCTTGGTTTTCCTCCTAGCCCGCCAGGTGCTCCGTATGCTGCTTTTGTTGGTTCTTTTCTTTTCCTGATCCATCAGAACTGGAATTCCTAAGGATTCGCTCCTTAACTCTCCTCTATTCTCTGTGCTCACTTGGAAGTCTCATCCAGGTTCACACCCTAAAGTACTATCTTTATCTGAAAATTCCCCAGTGTACATCCTGCCCAGACCTCTTCCCTGAACTCCAGACTCCCGTCCAAGTGCTTATTCGGTACCTCTACTTCAGGGTCGGAAACGATCTCAAAACCAAGTCTACACTGAATTGCTGCTCTGCCCTGTCTTTGCCATCTCGGCAGAGGATGTGATAACTCCACCCAGTTAGCTGCCCTGGAAACCCAAACCCTGGCAGTCCGACAGTTGCAGACAGCTGTGAAACGCGTCACCACAATCAAGACCCAGAATGTACCATCCCTAAAAGATTCCTTGTGCTCCCATCCAGTCCATTCTTGCCTACATCCCCTTCTCTATCCTTTCTTCCTCCAGGAAACCCTTATCTGGGTTTTTTTTCCCCTCTATAAGTCAGTTTGCATTTCATGTACATGAGATTTCACATAGCATTTACTTTTCTGTAGCTGTCATCTTGTACTCAGCACAATGACTTTGAGATTCAGCCATGTCGTGTGTATCAGTTCATTACTTTTTTATTCTATGGTATGGAAAGGGCATCAATAACAAGGAGGTATTGGGAATAAGGCAGTTAGATTTTTTTCAAAGCTATATTAAATGGAAATAATTTTTTTCTGTAATAGACTCATACAGAAATTAAATAAGCAAGTATTTTTCAGAATCGGGAATAAAATGGCTATTAATCCTCTGTGTTTATAAAAGCAGTTCTCATAATCCAAATTCCACAGGATTTATTAGTGATACAGTGAAAGCAACCTTGATATTTATTAAAATCTGAAACAATTAAAAAAAAAAACCAACGAAAACACCTCCTGTTGGTGTCCTGGTCTTCTCAGTCCAGCCGGGAATGTGTGTGCTCACAGGACACCTGAAGGATGTCACTTTGAGAAAGTTTCCATACAAATCAGTGCTCTTGGGCTGAATTATTTCCTGGACTGACTTCTCACCAGTTTCTAACAATTGTCTTTGTTGGTCTTTGCTGCATCTCTGAATCCTATTTTGGGAGCTGAAAGAAATCGGGTACTCTGATTTCAATGTCAACCATGAACTAAGTAATGTAATGCCATTTTATATTAGCATATTCCGCCTCAGAGTATGTACAGGATTCTTACAGCTATGACCTCACTTGCGGATCTTCCCAGTCCTGTGACAGAGGCAGGATGGCCAACGCTATCCCCATCTTACGTCAGAAAGGGAATGGTAGGGGATCAGAATGGTTCAACTATTTTCTTAAGATCATGCAGCTAACAAGAGGGAAGGGGAGGTCTAGAATTCACATTTTGTAACTCGAATACTTTTTTTTTTTTACTTTCTCCTATTTTGACTTTGATATCATTTGATTTTTTCCATAGATATATTTTAAAATATTGTTTTAGTTTGATCTAGATCCAAGTACAGGTATGCCCAAAGATGGTTTCTTACCCAATTTTGTAGGTTTTGGGGGCAGGAGAGTCTACGTGTTTGTACAGAACCTGTTATGCTGAGTAGAAACCAAGTTCTTAGAAGACCCAGGGAAGGAAGAAAGTGCAGACCGTGTTTCTTCTGTTGGACAAATTCAGTCTCTCCTCAGATGCTTACTACCCCAGGGCTCAGAGTGTTGTTCGTGTCGTTATTCCTAACTTGCCAAGGGCGCTAGTGATCTAATAATTCCTGGTTTAGACAAAACTACAAAGTTTATCTGTGTTATCCCTGAATTCACTTTCTATTCTTTTTCCAGTTTTTAGGTACTAGTGTTATATGTGTATTAGGTTCCGGTATCCTATCTGTGACCAGTGTTCCAGTTGCTATTACAGACAGGAACACATTTGATGGTCCTCCATTGTAAACTGCTGCATACTTATCTTATGCCAGAAATGCTTCTTTTCAAAAAGAGAAACTCAGATAATGCAATGATAAATGCAGAGGAATAAATGTCTAATTGTAGATTTTAAGGCATCCATTGGGGAAAGTTCGGGAATACTGTGAAATCTCATAGCCTTCAAAATGCATCATGTAAGTACTGCTGTGTGCAACACTGGCCTGGCCACAGACCCCATGGGGAGTATAAGGAGACTTCACGTAGCAAATGTTGTAAAAAAGTTACTTTTACCTGTTGCTTTAATTCAAAATCAAAGTCAGAGAAGCCAGAAGAAGGAGTAAAGTAGTCAGAAGAAATCAAGGAGAGCTCTCCTACCTCAAGTATCTTTTGAGAAGCCAAGGAGGAGCTCGTGCAGGTATTTTCACTAAAAAAGAGAATATACCGTAAAATTTCTAAATGGAGATCTTTTAAAGATTAACAAAGCTTTTTTTTTTTTTACTTCTTGGCATTTACCTCATTCATACACTTAATGGTTAGCTTAACTGAGCTTATTTTCAATTAATCTGCCACTGTTTCATTCAGACATGAAGTATACCTGTCACATTTCCCCTGGAAGCCTTTAAATTGAACTCTTTTAAGAGAATAGTAAACGGTAGAAATACTTATCCAATAATTGTCAGACAATTCAGAATTGAATATGCGTATATGTGAAGATCTATGAAGGATGTCTGTCTACATGGACGGTAAAGTGACTAGCTGTTCAGAGCGCTAACCTACGACCCAGCCACTCCAGACCCCCCCAATAGTATAATATGTAGTAGGTAGCTATGCATCACATGTATTGTGATTTTAACAAAATACAAATTGTATCATAATTAATATAACATTCTGTATTTCCTTTTCTGTTACATAAACACTATTAAGCAAAATAAGAGGAGCAGCTAACAGTGGCAATGAGCAGTAATTTATAGAACTAAACAAATAGTATGTATGAGAATAATATAACAGTATCTTTGTTTCTTTCTCTGACACAGATTTTAACTCCTTATTGGATATTTAAATTTTATAAGCCATATTGTGTATTCTTAAGACACATAAACATTGACCTTTAAAAGTTGAATGTAAATATAATGAGGCTAATAGATATTTCCTATATTTAATAAACACAACAACGCTATGGTTATGTCCCATGATAAAATAGAGTATTTTGGCCTTCTGTATTTCCTTTTCTGATAATACTCTCTGAACTGCCTGCAGCCTTTAGGATGCCCCTCTTTTCTTCTGTGTAGTGGTAATACTGAACGCATTCAAGGTCAAGTTCGCTCTGACTTGCAGGTCTCCTCTTATCAAGTCCACTTTACACTGGTCCCTGGTGGCAGTCCAGTGCCATGACATCAAGTTAGATAACCCCGTCAACGGAGGAGTTTGAGCACGGAATACGTTTTTACGTCCTAGCAACAGCAGGTTTTTCAACTTGTAAGGAATTAGTTTCCAGCTCTTCAGAAATGTCCATCCACTTATCGAGTAGCCTAGCTTTGGCATTCAGGCTGCTTGCATCTTTAAATTCATCAGGAGGGTTCTGCCTAAATGTCCATTGTTTTTAGATGCTAAAGCACACCAGATGTCACTGTAAGTTAAACCTGGGGAAGATGTGTAGTGTTTTTTAAAATTTTATTTAAACTTTTTTTTTTACATTTTACTTAAATCTAAGTTAGTTAACATATAGTGTAATAATGATTTCAGGAGTGAATCTAGTGATTCATCACTTAACATGTAACACTCAGTGCTCATCCCAACAAGTGCCCTCCTTAATGTCCATTCCCCATTTGGTCCATCCCTCCACTCTCCTCCCCTCCCCTCCCCTCCCCTCCTGCATCCCTTAGTTTATTCTCTGTATTTAAGAGTCTCTTATGGTTTGCCTCCCTCTCTGGTTTTATCTTATTTTTCCTTTTCTTCCCCTCTGTTCATCTATTTTGTTTCTTAAATTCCACATATGAGTGAAATCATATAGTATTTATCTTTCTCCGACTTATTTTGCTTAGTATAATACTCTTATTGGATATAATACCCTCCAGTTCCATCTGTGTTGAAAATGGCAAGATTTCATTCTTTTTGATCACCGAGTAATAGTCCATTGTATATATAAACCATGCGTCGGTTGATGGATATTTGGATTCATTCTTGTTGATAGCGCTGCTACAAACACCGGGGTGCACGTGCCCCTTCGAATCAGAATTTGCTGTGTCCTAGTATACCTAGTAGTGCAGTTGCTGGGTTGTAGGGTAGTTCTATTTTTAATTTTCTGAGGAACCTCCATACTGTTTTCCAGAGAGGCTGCACCAGTTTGCATTCCCACCAACTGTGCAAAAGAGCTCCCCTTCTCTGCACCCTCGCCAACATCTGTTGTTGCCTGAGTTGTTAATGTTAGCCATTCTGACGGGTGTGAGGTGGTTCTCATTGTGGCTTTGACTTATGCTGCCCCGACGATGAGTGATGTTGAATATCTTTTCATATGTCTGTTGGCCACCTGTCTTTATTGGAGAGATATCTGTTCATCTGCCCATTTTTTAACTGGACATTTGTTTTGTGAGTGCTGAGTTGTATCAGTTCTTTGTACTTTATATATCTTAAATACTAACCTCTTACTGGATATGCCACTTGCAAATACCTTCTTCCATTCAGGTTATCTTTTAGTTTTGTGGATTGTTTCCTTTACTGTGCAAAAGCTTTTTATTTTTATGTAGTCTTAATAGTTCACATTTGTTTTTGTTCCCCTTGCCTTGGGAGACCTATCTAGAAAAATATTGCCATGGCCAATGCCTTTCTTAGTGTAGACTTTCATAATGTAGACTTTTTATGGTTTCAGTTTTCACATTTAAGTCCTTAATCCCTCTAGAGTTTATTTTTCTGTATGCTTTAAGAAAGTGGTCTGGTTTCTTGGCATCCACCTATCCAGTTTTCCCAGAACCATTTGTTGTAGAGACTGCCTTTTTCTCACTGCTTATTCTTAACCTCCTTTCGTGAAGATTAATTGACCAAATATTTGAGGGTTTATTTCAGGGTTCTCTATTCTGTTCTACTGATTTATAGGTCTATTCTTGTGCCAGTCATACTGTTTACTATAGTTTGGAGTATATCTTGAAATCTGGAATTGTGATACCTTCACTTTTTTTTTCAAGATTGCTTTGGCTATTGAGGGTTTTTTGTGTTTCTACACAAATTTTCGTGTTACTTGTTCTAGTTCTATAAAAATGCTGATAGTATTTTGATAGGGACTGTATTAAATCTGTGGATTTGTTTGGCAGTATAGGCATTTTAACCATATTTATTCTCCCAATCTCTGATCATGGAATATCTTTCTATTTGTGTCATCTTCAGTTTCTTTCATCGGTGTCTTATAGTTTTCAGAGTACAGGTCTTTCACATCGATCATGTTTATTCCTAGATATTTTATTATTTTTGGTGAAATCGTAAATGAGATTGTTTTCATTTCTGTTGCTTCATTGTTAGTGTGTAGAAATGCAACAAATTTCTGTGTATTGATTTTGTATCCTGTGGCCTCACTGAATTCATTAATCAGTTTTAGTTTTTTTAGTAGTTTTTTTTGTGGAGTCTTTAGGGCTTTCTATGTATAGTATCATGTCATCTGCAAATAGTAAAAGCTTTCCTTCTTATAAATTTGGACGCTTTTATTTCTTTTTGTTGTCTGATTGCTATGGCTAGGACTTCCAGTACTATGCTGAATAAAAGTGGTGAAGTGGATGTCCTTGTCTTGTGCCTGACCTTAGGGGAAAAGCTCAGATTTTAAATATTATGATGTTAGCTGTAGGTTTTTAAATATGACCTCTCTTATGTTAGGTATGTTCCCTCTAAACCTGCTTTGTTGAGGGCTTTTATCATGAATGGATATTATGCTTTGTCAAATGATTTTTCTGCATCTATTGAAATGATCATATAGTGTTCATCCTCTTATTTATGTATCACATTGATTAATCTGTGAAGACTGAACCACCCTTGCATTCCAGGAATAAATCCCCCTTGATTGTGGTGAATGATTTTTTAAATGTATTGTTGGATTTGGCTTGCCAATATTTTATTGAGGATTTCTACATCTGTGTTTATTAGATATATTGGCCTGTAATTCTCTTTTTGTAGTGTCTTTATTTGGTTTTGGTATCCGTTTAATGCTGGCTGCAAAGAATGAATTTGGAAGCTTTCCTTCCTTTCTACTTTTTTGGAATAGTTGAGGTAAGTCAGTACTAACTCTTCCTTAAATGTTTGGTAAAATTTACCTGTGAAATCACCTGGTCCTGGACTTTTGTTAGGAGTCTTTGATTACAAGCAGTGAAACTGAATCAGTAATCAATCTGTTCAAATTTTCTATTGCTTCCTGATTCAGTTTTGGGACGTTATAGATTTCTAGGAATTGATGTATCTCCTCTAGGTCATCCAATTTGTGGGCACATAATTTTTCATTATATTGTCTTATAATACTTAGTATTTCTAAGGTATAAGTTGTTATTTCTCCTCTTTCATTTCTGATTTTGTTTGCATCCCCTCTATCTCTTTTGATGAGAAAACTGGCTAAAGTATTCTGTTTTATTGATCTTAAAGAACCTGCTTCTGGTTACATCGATCTAGTCTGTTATTTTAGTTTCTATCTCATTTATGCTCTAATGTTTACTATTAATCCTTCCTTCTATTGGTTTTGGGTTCAGTTTTGTTATTCTTTCTAGTTCCTTTGGGTCAAAGTTTAGATTATTTGAGATTTTTCTTGCTTCTTGAAGCAGGCCTATAGTGCTATAAACCTCCCTCTTAGAACAGCTTTTGTTGAATCCCAAAGATTTTGGAAAACTGCATTTTCATATTCATTTGTCTCCATATAATTAGAAAAAGAATTCTTAATTTAGAGAGGGAGAGTGAGTGAGCAGGCTGGGGAGAGGGGCAAAGGGAGAGAGAGAGAGAATCCCAAGCAGGCTTCCTGCTCAGTATGAAGTCTGATGCAGGGCTTGATCCCACAACCTCAGCCAAAAAATCAAGGGTTGGATGTTCAACCAGCCAAGCCATCCAGATGCCCGTCTCCATATATTTTTTTATTTCCTCTTTGATTTCTTGGCTGACCCATTCACTGTTTAGTAGCATGTTATTTAAGTTCCATGTATTTGTGTTCTTTCCAGATTTTTTTCTTGAAGTTGCTTTCTAGTTTCATAGCATTATGGTTGGAAAAAATGCATGGTATGACTTACAAGCTTTTTAAATTTGTTGATATTTGTTTTGTGGCCTACTATGTGATATATTCTGGAGAATGTTCCATGTACACTCAAAAGAATGTGTATTCTGTTGTTTTAGAATGGAGTGGTCTGAATATACGCTGGATCCATCTGGGCCAATGTGTCATTCAAATTGAAGCCACTGTATTTTTGTTGATTTTCTGTTTGATCTATCCACTGATGTTGAGTTGGGTGTTCAAGTACCCTACTCTTATTGTATTACTATTGATTACTTTGTTACCCACAGCTTTATGTATTAGGGTGCTTCCATGTGGGGTGCATAAATATTTATAGTTGTTATATCTTCTTGCTGGATTTTCCCCTTGATGATTACGTAGTGTCCTTCTTTGACTCTTGTTACAGTCTTTGTTTTAAAGTCTATTTTCTTCTGATGTATCCCAGCTTCCTTCACTTACATTTACATGATAAATGTTTTTTCATTCCTTCACTTTCAGTGTGCATGTGTCTTTAGGTCTGAGATAAGTCTCTTCTAGGCAGCATACAGATGGGTCTTGCTTTTTCATCCAAAGACCCTTTGTCTTTTGATTGGAGCATTTACAGTCAAAGTAATTTTTGACAGGTATGTGCTCATTGCCATTTTGTTACTTGATTTATGGTAGATTCTGTGGTTCTTTGTTCCATTCTTCTCTTGCTTTCTTCCCTCTTTGCTGGCTTTCTTTAGTAATATAACTGGATTCCATTTTATTTTTTTGCATATCTATTACTGATTTTTTATTTGTGGTTACCATTAGTTTTGTATATAAAATGTTATGTCTCTAACAGCCTATATTAAATTGATGGTTGCTTAATTTTGAACCCATTCTCTACTCCCCCCATCTTAGGCATGTGGTGTCATATTTTACATCCTTTTAGTGACATCTTTGAGTTTTATACTTAATTTTATTGCTTTTGTACTTCCTACTTTTCTCACTCCTGCTTATGGTCTTTCCTTTCCTCAAAGACTTTTTAATATTTCTTAAAGGCTGGTTTTGTGGTCATGTATTTCTTTAATTTGTCTGGGAAAATATATCTCCCTCTATTCTGAATGATAGCCTTGCTGGGTAAAGTATAACTGGCTGTTAGAATATTATGTTTCTCTTTCAGCATTTTGAATATATTGTGCCTCTCCTTCTGGCCTACAAATTGTCTGCTGAAAAATCAGTTGATAACATTATGGGGCTTCCTTTGTTTTTTTTTCTCTTGTTGCTTTTTATTTATTTATTTAAAACATTTTCTTAATTTTTATTCATTTTTGAGAGAACTGACCGTGAATGGGGGAGGGACAGAGAGAGAAGGAGAAAGAATCCAGAGCAGGCTCTAGGCTCTGAGCGATCAGCAAAGAGCCCAATGTAGAGCTTGAATTTCCAAACTGTGGGCTCATGACCTGAGCTGAAGTCACACTCAACAGACTGAGCTACCCAGGGGTCCCTCTTGTTGCTTTTAAAATTCTCTTGTTGGGGCGCCTGGGTGGCTCAGTTGGCTAAGCCTCCGACTTTGGCTCAGGTCAGATCTCAGGTTCGTGGGTTCGAGCCCCGCATCAGGCTCTGTGCTGACAGCTAGCTCAGAGCCTAGAGCCTGCTTCCGGTTCTGTGTCTCCTTCTTACTCTGCCCCTCCCCTTCTCATGCTCTATCAGAAATAAATAAAACATTAAAATTTTTTTTTAAATTCTCTTGTTATCACTACTTTGTGCCATTTTAATTACTGTGTGTTTTGGTGTGAACCTCCTTGGTTGATTTTGTTGGGGGTCTTTCTGTGCCTCCTGTACCTGGATTTCTGTTCCCTTCCCCAGATTCAGGATGTTTTCAGCTATTCAAATACATTTTCTGTTCCCATTTCTCTCTCTCCTCCTTCTGAGATCCCGATAATGCAAATGTTATCATGCCTGATGGTGTCGTTGAGTTCTTTTAGACTAATTTCAATTTTTATTATGTTTCTCTCTCCTATTCAGCCTGATTGCCTTCCATTGCTCTGTTCTCCAGGTCTCTGATCCATTCTTCTGCTTCCTCTAATCTATTTATTCCAACTAGTGTATTTTAAATTGCAGTTATTGAGTTCTTCATCTGTGGTTGGTTTTCCATCTCTTTGTTGAAGGTATCACTGAGGTCCCTCCATTTTTTTCCCACAAGTCCAGTGAGTATCTTTGTGACCACTACTTTAAGTTCTCTATCAGGCATTTATTTATCTCCATTTTGTTTAGCTCTCTTGCTATGATTTTGTCCTGTGCTTTCATTTGGAACACATTTCTCTGTGTCTATTTCTAAGAAAGTCAGCTACATCTCCTGGTCTTAAAGTAGTGCCCTACAGGGCAGTGTTCCTGTTCACCAGAACCTGCTGCTTGAGGGGTATCAATTTGTGTTTTGTTCGCCCTACTGTTGTGGTTGAGGCACTTTTGCTTCCAGTTTAATCCTTTGCTTTGGCTCTCTTTGCCTACTGTGGGTAGGGTGTTGGCCCCATGCTGTTAGTGTGCCAGTCTGAGGTGTCTTGGGCTTGAGTTGGAGTCAAATAAGGCAACTGCCAGAGACACTGTTGCACCAAACTGCTGGGCACTTTCCCTGTGTTGTCCCCTGAGAAGCTTTGACTGGCGGGTGGGCCCTGTTGTCAGACTACATGTCTGCCCCCAGCCCACTGCTCGGACGGCAGTTGGACTCGTGTGTGTGCATGTGTGTGCGCGCGTGCACACACTTATTTTCCAATCTCCCCTGGGTAGAGGTCACTTCGGAGTGGTGCTGGTCTCTGTCACGACTGCACGTACCCTTTCAGGCCAGTAGCCCCGTGTCAGGTGGGTTCCTGTCAGTGTATCGGAGGACAGTTCATGTGGTGTTAGCAAGGAGTGTGCAGGTCTGCTGTGGGAGACAACCGAGAGCTGATGTCTGGTTGGAGGGCTGTGTTTGGAGGGGGCTGTCGGGGTGGGGCACAGCGTTAGCAAGTTACGTAGTGAGTGTTGGCACTATACTGTTCCCCACAGGTGTCCATGTGTCTAGGCTGGGAGGAAGGGGAAGGAAATGGCACCCACCAGCTCCTTTATTCTTGGAGAAGTCTCCCGAAGATCCCTGCCTCTCCAGCTCATGCTCTGAGATGAGTAAACTGATCTCCTTCCTGTATACCCCAGGCATTTTTCAAACTGCTACTTTTATGTTGTATCTCAGTGAGGCTCTTGTGCTGTCTCTTTAAGAGTTGGGACCGAGTTCCTATTGCCCTCCTGGCTCTGCCAGAGTTGAGTCCACTGAATTTTAAAGTTCCAGGTATTAAGCTCCACTGATTATAAGAACTTGCAAAATTATGGCTCTCTTGTTTTTGCGCAGCTTCTCCAGGCCCGGGGTGCTTGGTGTGAGGGTCTGGTTCTTTATGCTGCTGTGAGTGTTACCTAGTTATATGCATGCAATGAGATGATCCTAAGGTCCACCTACTCCACCGTCTTCCCTGGAAGTCTACACTGTTTAATTTTCTTGCATTTCTGGGATAAATTCTATTTGGTCATCGTGCATAATTCTTTTAATGTGTTGCAGGATTCAATTTGCTAATATTTTGTCTTTTTTGTCTTAATTCTTAATAGATTCAGATCTTGGTAAAGAAAAAGGATATTTATTTGGCCCCTGGAATCCTAACAATTGCCTTCTTGAGAAACTTTCTCTCATACACCCCTGGCCCCAAACCGCCCCTCCGCAATCCTGTAACACAGCAAGCGGCACTTGTCCTGCTATATGTCTGTTGTCTCTCTACCTATTTGTCACTTTCTGCTTCTTGAGAACAGACTGTATTTCCCGTTGTATCCTGATATCTGGTACAATCTTTGACGAGTATAACTTGAGACTGCTGGGAAGCAGATAACCATCAGATTTTTAAAAGAACATGAACAATGCTAGAAAGATCTAACAAAGACGGATTACAGGAGAGTGGCTGAGATCGGGAAGAACAGTGTCAGGGAAGGTAAAATATCTAGTGAGTTAAGATACGAATAAATACTGACAACAAGTTGCAAATTTTAATCCAGGCACCTGGGTGGCTCACTGAAGCCTCTCATGATTGTGGCTCAGGTCATGATCTCAATGTTCATGGGTTTGAGGCCCATGTTGGACTCTGTGCTGACAGTGTGGAACTTGCTTTGGATTCTCTCTATCCCTCTCTCTCTCTCAAAATAAACTTAAAAAAACTTATAAAGATGTAGATTCTACTTAGGTTTCCACTCTGAATATAGCTATCACAGAATTTTAAAATCTGTTCTGCTGGGATTATTTTAATAATCACCATCCTGATGGATGACAAAGAGCAGAATCCCTCGACTCTTAAGTGGCTTCTGTCTTTTCTACCAAATAGAGTTTTCTTCTCTCTAGAAAGGGAAGAATAAATATTGGTAGAAGGTGACAGAAGTCAAAAGGCTATGAATGATTTCCAGTCCCAGATATAGAACGTCTCATGTAAGAAAAGAGTTTACACACAAGATCACAAAACCACTGACGACAACTTTAAGAATTCAAGGAAGGGACTCTGTTCTCTGTTAATGTCTAACTTCTCACTTAAGACTGCATCATAATTTAAGTATCAGTTTCTTCATGAAAACATGCCCTGAGATTTCTAGGCT
>NC_043701.1:17634876-17659623 GCF_006229205.1 Suricata suricatta
ATACGGTGTTTTGGCACTAAAGGGAGTTAAAAGTTTTTTTCACTTGATACAGAATTTATTTACAATGAGAAAGAGACAAAAAATGTATAGTTACAATCTCATTTAAATAAAAATAAAGACATAGGAAGATAAGAATATGAAATGAGTTAAAATACATAAAATTATATGAAAATGTATAATTGATTACAACACTGTGCTTATATAAAAAAGAAAAATATTTTGTAGAAAGTCCATAGTAAGGAAGAACATACACATATTTTTTACCTTGAAAAAGGAGTTGCCAGTAATGACCAGGTACACTAAATGAGACAGAACACTACAGAATTATAGCAGCTAATCTTGAATAGTTTACAAATCATGTAACCATGAAAACACTTTAAACTTTTGTTTCTGCATCTGTGGTATGTGGATATTATAAAGAATTTTCCAAAAGGGCATTAGAAAGGGAAAAAACCCTGAGAACATCAATATTTTTTTTTGCCAACACTTATGCATATCAATTTACATAGAATAGTAGACTATGGAATAAAAACTAAAACCCCCCTTTTTTGTAGATATTATTGGCAACAAAAAAGTTGATTCATCATAAAAATGAGAGGAAAGTATAAAAATAAAAACTTGATTATTGAAGGCAGAGAGAGAGGAAATATTCTAGAAAAAAATCACAAAGTTAAAAGTAGCAATACTATATAATCAGAACTTGGAGAGAAGATATGAAATTAGGCTGGAGAAATCCGCTTGTGATGACTTGATCTGATGACTCAATGTCATTTTTAGCCCTCTTCCCTGGATTGAGATGATGCTGTAAACCATTATAAACTAGTCTACTCAGCCTACAGAAAATCACCAGGCCAGTGTCCTTCTGAACATCACCTCCCAATTCTAACCACAGTAATTCTGTAATTGTCTGTTTTTGCTCAAGTCTTCTGCATCAATTATTGAGAATGTCCAGGCAGGAAATAACTAAAATACTTTAAAAATAACTTACAAATACCATTTTCAGGATGTATGGGTCTTACACTTAAATTAAGAAATAATTCAGAGCATGAATTTAGGTTATCCTCAGACATTAAACTCAGTTAAGATGACACTTGTTCACTCTTTTTGCCAAAGATTGCTAAAATAAATTCCAAGTTCAATGGCTAAGAACTCCTATTAGTTTATAAGAGCACTTATGTATGCAGCTTTTCAAATAACCAAAATGATGATTGTTTTCCATCTAGAAAAGCCAACATTAAATATAGATTCTATATTTTGAAGCTCCAGTCAACAAAGGGGAAAATATATAAATATTCAATTTACTATATTTTACCTGAAATATAGCTTGGGTAGAGGAGAAAAACCACTATGTGGAAATGTTTATGCAGAGTAAATATGTGTCTGACAAAATCTACATACAAAACGATAAAAAAAAACAATCCCCCAAACAAAATCTACTTTGGTTATTGCGGTCTGCAAATGACTTAACACATTGAGATCAATTAGAGAGTTTGTCTACCAAAAACGTTTTTATAATCTTAGCTCTCTCCCAAGCATACTCACATTGCTTAAGTTGCACAATTTACAAAAAAGAAATCAGATAGCAATATAAAAATATGTGATATTACTATAACGATGTGCTTTAAAGACTAGAATTAAAATTTTATGAGCAGTACTGCACACAAATGAGTGCGTGCCTACTGATAAGATCTGAATGACCTCTGTGGATTTAGTCAGCAGCAGTTTTATGGCATTGCCATGGTAGCATAATACATGCTAGATGTTAACAGCGGAGTAGTCATGGATGCACAGAGCTCCTGCACATATAATATTTCAAAATAAAAAGTTGTTTTTTTAATTAAAAAACTTTTTTTATAGTTTATTTTTGAGACAGACAGAGCACGAGTTGGGTAGGGGCAGAGAGAGAAAGGGAGACACAGAATCTGAAACAGGCTCCAGGCTCTGAGCTAGCTGTCAGCACAGAACCCGACGCGGGGGCTAGAACCCAGGAACCCTGAGATCATGACCTGAGCCCAAGTCGGACGCTTAACCGACTGAGCCACCCAGGCGCCCCTCAAAATAAAAAGTTCTTAAAAACTATCTCTTTTTGTCTGGCTCTCCCCAGAGGCAAAATTTCTGCCCTGTGTCTGGAGCTGGGGGCGGGGACAATGGCACTCTTCTCTCAGTGACCCCCACTTCAGGAGCTGAGCTGTGGATGGAGAGGGCGGCGGTCTCGGGTCTTCTCTGTGCGCCTCTCCGGGTGCGGGATCACCACTTTCCAAGCTAAGGCAAGGGTGATCAGGGCCAAAATATTCTGGGTACTGTGGCACCCCAGGCAGAATCTGTCTCCTGCAGGGAGCCTGGGGAGAAGGGAGCCCCACTTCTTGGCTGCACTTACCTGGCCCTCAGCCCCAGCAACAGACAGCTGGAGGCAGGAAAAGAACCACGGATGCGCATGAGTGGGGAGACGGGCTCTGTGTTCTGGGCTGTGCTGGGCTGGAATGGAGTTTCAGTCTCACTGAACTGGGAGGCTGAGGAAGGAATATTGCTTCAAATACCATAAGCTCTGGCTGTTTTCTTTTTACCAAATTTTAGGAAATTTTCACAAATCAATGTCTTTCATTTGCTCTCTGCCCTTAGGGCCATGGTCGTGTTGTTTGTTTTCAACAGCACCAAGTTCTGCGAGGTGAGCGGACTTGCAGAGCCCCTCATGCTCGTATGGTAGAGGGCGATCTCCCAGGACCATCTGTTCTTACACTCTCGTATTGCCATTTAACTTTTCTTAATTTATTTCTTCCTGCTATCTTAGATGTACTTTTGTAAGATACCTCAAATACTTTTCAGAATAAAGTAAAAGTGAAATTTGAGTATATCACCTATTAATAAAACCCACTTCTCATCTGTCAAGGTTCTTTTGTATTTTTATAAACAGCAAATAATATGAGCAAAGTTTGAATCACTAACTTTTCCCAGGGGAAAAAATTAGGTATCGCGAGTGTAACAGGAAAGGACCTGCCATTCTCTTGCAACCATTTTTCAAAAACTGTTAATAACCAGATCCGTGAATACCGCTTGTCTTTCTCTGGTGTTCTGATGACTTGCTATGGGAGAATTTCTTTCCTTCTTTGTTTTCAGGTGTTTTTTCTCGTTTGTTATCTAAGAATCATATTTGAAACTGATATTTAATCAACACATCAAAGACAGTATATATATGTGGACATAAAACTATCTTGAGACTTCCACTTCTAGGACATAAAACTATCTTGAGACTTCCACTTCTAGGACGATAAAGTACTTTTTCTATCCCTCCCCGAGTACAACGAAAACCCCTGGGCATTCTATACAAAATAAGCGTAAAAGGCCCTAAAAAGTGTAAAGAAAAAGGCAGACTAGTGAGGGCCCTCACGAGCAGAGGACAGCAGGACGGCGAGTAGTTCCTGTGTTTTGTTCTCGCCTTATATGTCCCAGCTTTGGAGTCAGAAAAGCCGTCAACCCAGAAGTGCCAATGAGTGAAGAAATAATGGACTAAAATTTGATGAAACTTCCCATATTTGATGAAAGACATGAATGTAAACATCCAAGAAGCTCAATGAATTCCAAGTAAGATGAACTCAAAAACCTACAATGAGACACATTATAATTAATCTTTCAAAGGAGAGCATCTTGAAAATAGCAAGAGGAAAGCAAATTGTTACATGCAAGAGAATATTAGCAGATTTCTCAGAACCTGGAGGCCAGAAGGCCATGAATCAATACATTCAAAGTGCTTAAAAAATGGCATAGTTCAACAGGCACATGAAACGATGCTCAGCATCACTCATCATCAGGGAATACAAATCAAAACCACACTGAGATACCACCTCACACCAGTCAGAGTGGCTAAAATGAGCAAATCAAGAGACTACAGATGTTGGCGAGGGTGTGGAGAAACAGGCACCCTCCAACCTACACTGTTGGTGGGAATGTAAACTGGTGCAGTGGCTCTGGAAAACAGTGTGGAGGTTCCTCAAAAAACTATCAGTGGAACTCCCCTATGACCCAGCAATAGCACTGCTGGGGATCTACCCAAGGGATACAGAAGTGCTGATGCATAGGAGCACATGTACTCCAATGTTCATAGCAGCACTTTCAACAATAGCCAAATCATGGAAATACCCTAAATGTCCATTATCTGATGAATGGATCAAGAAGATGTGGTTTGTATATACAATGGAGTACTACATGGCACTGGGAAAGAATGAAACATGGCCATCTGTAGCAAAGTGGATGGACCTCAAGGGTGTCATAGCTAAGTGAAATAAGTCAGGCAGAGAAGGACAGACACCATATGTTTTCACTCATAGGTCTAGCAGGAGAAACCTAATAGGAGATCATGGGAAGGGGAAAGGGGGGAGGATAGAGTTGGGGAGAGGGAGTGAGGCAAATCATGAGAGACTTTTGAATGCTGAGAACAAACTGAGGGCTGAGGAGGGAGGGGGTAAGGGGGTGGTGGTCATGGAGGGGGCACTTGTGGGGAAGAGCACTGGGTATTACATGGAAACCAACTTGACAATAAACTATTTAAATTTTCAAAAATAAATGGCATAGCTGTCCTTCAAAAGTTAGGGAGAAATTAAGACATTCCCAGACGAACAAAAGCTGAAAGAGTTCATGACCACTAGACACATCCCGCAAGAAATGCTCAAGAGAGTCCTACAAGGTGAAAAGACACTGGAAACTAACTTGAATCTGTAAGGAGAAAGAAAGATCTGAGCACAGGCAATTATAAAAGCTAGTATATTATTGTAGGAATGGTTTTAAATAGGACTTTTTGTTTTGAAATACAAGAAAAAAGAAGCAGTTAATACATTTTCATCCTGTTCTGATCAAAGAAGATACTCTGTAAGACAGCTATCTTTTAAAATCTATTAAGACTTACTATTACCAATTATATAGCAACAAATTAGATAATATAAATGAAATGGACAAATTCCTAGAAACACAAAACCTACCAACATTAGATCACAAAGAAAAAGAAAATATTAATAGACTTATAGCTAGTAAGAAGACTGAATCAACAATCAAAAAATCTTTGAACAACAAACTCTAGACCTGATAGCTTCATGGAAGAATTCTACCAAACATTTAAAGAAGAACTAACACTGGTGCTTCTTAAACCTTTCAAAAAAACTAACGAGGAGGGAACACTTCCTAACTCATTCTATGAGGCCAGCATTATCCTGATCCCCAAGGCCAGACAAACACTATAAGAACAAAAAAAATTTATAGACCAGCATCTCTTATGAACTTAATACAAAAAGTCCTCAAGAAAATACTAGCAAATTAAAAAAAGCATATTAAAAGGATTGTACACAATGACCAAGTAGGATTTATTCCTGGAATGCAAGTATAACAAACTGACCAACGTAAAACACCACATCAACAGAGTAACAGAAAAGACCTCAGATGATCACCTCAATTGATGCAGAAAAGGCATTTGACAAAATTCAACACTTTTTCACGATTAAAAAACCCAACCGCCTAGGCATACAAGGAAACTACATCAACACAATAAAAGCAACATATGAAAAAACTACAGTTGTCATGTTTGATGGTGAAATGCTGAAAGCATTTCCTTTAAGATCAGGAACAAGGTAAGGATGTGTGTTTTCATCACTTCTATTCAACACAATACCAGAAGTTCTAGCCAGAACACTTAAGCACACAAATGGAATAAAAGGCATCCAAATAGGAAAGAAGTAAAATTATCTCTGTATATGATATGATTTCAGATTTTAAAAACTCTAGAGAGTCTACAAAAAACATGTTTGAAGTAATAAATTAAGTCAGCAATGTAGCAGGATACAAAGTCACCACACAAAAGTCAACTGCATTTGTATACACAATTAGAGAACAATTTGAAAAGGAAATTACAAAAGCAATTCCATGTACAATAGCATCAAGAAGAATACAATTCTTAGGAATTAACCAAGAAGGTGACTGAAAACTTCATCATCTTGTGCAAAAATACCTACAGTGAAAACCACAAAACATTGCTGAGAAGAATTAAAGACATAGATAAATGAAAGCATATCTCTTATTCATGAAATGGAAGTCTTAATATTATTAAATATCAGTATTACCCAAAGCAATCTATGGATTCAATGCAATCCCCATCAAAATCCCAATAACATTTTTTTTGCAGAAATAGAAAAACCCATCCTAATATTCAAGGATCCCAAGTAGCCAAAATAATCTTGGGGGAAAAAAAAGAACAAAACCGGAGGGCTTGTACTTTGATTTCAAACTTTACTACAAAGCTACAGTAATCAAAACAGTGTGGCACGGGCACAAAAATAGCCATAAGCTCAAAGAAAAAGAAGAGAGAGCCCTTGCATATACTGTCAAATGATTTTTGACAAGAGTGCCAAGACCATTCAATGTGGAAAAGGAAGGTCTTTTCGACAATGGTGCTCAGAAAATTGGAACTCCACTTGCAAAAGAATGAGTTGGAACACTTACCTCAAAACACATACAAAAATTAACTCAAAATAGATTGAGGATCTAAATGTAAGACCCAAAAGGATAGTACTCTTAGAAGAAAACATAGGACAAAACTTCACAACAATGGATTTGGCAAGATGATATGATACCAAAGGCTAACAGCCCATAAGGGTAGTACTGAGGTCTTCAGCCCATCAGCCTTTGAAGAACTGAATTTTGTCAACAATCACGTGAGTGAGCTTAAAAGTGGATCCTTTCTCAGTCAAGTCTTCAGATGAGACCACCTAACCAACACCTTCACTGCAGCCTTTTGAGAGACCTCAGACAGAAGCACCTAGCAAAGCCACTCATGAATCCCTGTCTCATGGAAATGGCATGAAAATAAGTATCTGTTGTTTTAAGCTGCTGCTTGGCGAAATCTGTTGCTCAGCAGTGGAAAACAAATACACCTGTCTTTCTCCATTTCCGCTGCTATAACGAAACCCCACAGACTGCATGGCTAGAGAGAACAGAAATGTATCTTTTTTTGTTCCTCAGGCCGGAAGAGTGAGGTCAGTGTGCCAGGATAGTCAGGCGAGCACTGTCCTTTGGGACACCAACTTCCCATTTGTATCCTCATCTGGTGGAAGGGGCTCGGGATCTCTCTGGAGCTCTCCTATAACCTAATCACCCCCAAAGGGCCCACCTTCCAGTCCCATCATATTGGGCATTATATTTTCAACATATCAATTCGAGGAAGAGAGAATTATTCAGACATAGAATTCTGTCCCTGAGCCCGTCAAATTCAAGTCCTTCTTGCATGCGAAATACGTTCATTCCATCCCATCCCATTCCAACAAGTATGGGCTTCCAAAATGCAGTGATGGGACAGACATTCCCAAAGGGAGAAACAGAAAAGGATGGGGTGCTGGGTTCCCCATAAGGATGTAGAAAAATCTAGCAAGGCAAATTCAACAAGATCTTAAGGCTCAAGAATACTTCTCTCTGGTTCAGTGGTCTGCCTTCTGGACTTGCTGGGTGGCAACATCACCCCTACGGCTTGGCGGGTGCTGCCCACAAAGTAGGTCATGGCTCCCGGCAGCCCGCCTTCATGGCCTCTGTTAGAGGCTGTCTATCCTGTTGAAATCTAGGTGGTAGTGGCCCTGACCATCTCTTAGTTACCTTTGAGGCCATTTTTTTTTCTTGTCTTGAAGCAGAGTGCATGTTCACAAACAGACCTGTGGTGCCATACTGTAAAACTCAGCAAGTCTGACAGCCTGCCTTCACTCTGTCCTGTCTCCAACCCCTTCGGCTCAAACTGGCAGCTGTCCTGCTGGGGTGTGATTAGTTCTGTGGTTCAACTAATCTCCTCATCACACAGTGGATGCTCCACACCCTTACTCTTCTCTTCTGAACACAGGATCCTAATGTTTTTGTAACATGGGCAGGCTGAGCATTTTTTAAATCTTCAGCTTCTGGTTCCTTTTTGCTTAACAATTCCTTCTTCATCTCTCTCTCCTTCTATTTTATTATAAGCAGTCAGGAGGAATCAAGCTGCTCTTCTACACTTTACAAAGAAACTTCCCTTTTGAGCTAAATATCCAAATTTATCCCTCACACGTTCTACCTTCCATGAAGCACTATAGAACACAAACTCAATTCAGGCAAATTCTTTACCATTTTATAGTAAGATTAAATTTTCTCTATTGGCCAGTAGCATGCTCGTTTCTGTCTGAGACCTCATGAAAATCACCCTTGATGTTCATACTCCTACCAGCGTCCTGTACATGATTAGCTGTGTATTCTTTAAGAAGACAGGAACTTGCTTTACAGCCCCCTTCTCTCCTTCTGAGCCCTACCAGAATCATCTGGAGAAGTCCCTTCCTGGCAATATCGGCATTTTCTAACATGCACTATGAAACCCTGCCTGCCTCTTCCAGTTACCCAGTTGCAAAGTCACTTCCACACTTTCGGCTACTAGTTGCAGTAGCGCCCCACACTCGGCACCAAGGGCGTGGTGTCTTGGTTTGTCTTAGTCACTTCCTAATACCATCACATTGAGGGTTAGAGTTCCAACCTGCGTAGTGTTTGGTGGGGGCATAAACAGTCCATATCACCACCTGGACTCCCTTCTCCCCCTCTACATTCCTCCTTAGGCACTTGTCACAGATTAGGCACATCATATATTTTACTTATTTATCATTATTTTTTATTTCCACCCACTAGAATATAAGCTATGAAAGAGAAGGATTTTTGTCTCATTTTTTGTTCACCGCTCTAGCCCCAGTACCATGTTGAAGCCTAATATATAATTGTTAAATAAATGAATAATGACCCCTGGATTTGCAGGCATGGAATGTATGTTATGATAGCAACTCTCATTAACAAGTGGTGTGGCTTTTGAGAAGTAACGCAATCTCTCTGGATCTTTAAAGTAAGGGTATTAAAAACCCTAAGGTTAGAAGATTCTATGATTTAAAGACCTGTTACATAATCAGAAAATAACAATTATTGCTATACAATAATTGTGCAACTGCAAGCATTTTTTTGGCCTTATTATTAGTCACAACGAGAAGAGTACCCAAACCAAAGGCAGAAATTTTCAAACATACCTGAGAAGTTAATTCGAGAAAGCAAGTCTGAGACTCATTGGATTCTGAACTGTCAGAGCCTCGGCTACTACAAAAAAAATAAATAACTTTGATATAAAAACTATTTTAATTATATTTATAATTAAATTTTTTCTATTTAAAATTAATTTATTAACTTAATTATATATTATAAATATTAAAACAGTATTTTGGTGGCATTTAAATTTTTCAACTGTTACTTTTATTCTATTATCTTATTGGAATGGTAGAAATGGTTCTAATTAGAAGAATGTTTATAGGGGCACCTGGGTGGCTCAGTAGGTTAAGCTCAAGTCATGATCTCACAGCTCGTGAATGTGAGCCCCACAGCCGGCTCTGTGCGGATGGCTCAGAGCCTGAGCCTGCTTTGGATTCTATGTCTCTCTAGCCATTCCCCACTCACACTGTCTCTCTTTCTCTCTCTCTCCTCCGCCTGCAGTTGGGATTTTCAGTTGAGACTGATAATTTTATATCCTATAATTGTTATAAAGAGCATAGTAAAACACAAGTTCTATTAGATCCACTATCTTGACTTACCCAGACTCTAGATCCAATGTAATTTCTTTCAGAGAAGTATCTGAATCCTCAAGAACTTTTTCCAAATTAATATGTTTCTCCATCTCTTCCAGTTCTTTCAGGCACTGATAATACTAGGGGGAAATAAGAAATTAATTATAAAATAACTTTATTTCCTAATTAAACTAATTGAATATTTATAGATCTCTGGAACAACAACTATGAGGACATCAAGTGCCAAAACCCCAAGCACCGCTGGGGCAGTAAAAGGAAAAGACTGCCGGCCCTGGGTTAGGTTATGTTATCTGACAAACTGGAGTTTGAAGCATTACCAAACGGACTTTTCTTACCTTGGTTCGGTCTGGGTCACAATAATCCAAAAGAGAATCACAAAAATGATATCCCATTGACTCCAAATCTTTTGTGTTGAAATGCGTGCCTCGTTTATTTCCTAAAACATCAATAAGTTTATCTGCCACTGAGGATACGTTCATCATTGGTCCTCAACAGGCAGGCTTAAGGTCTAAAGCACAGAGTCTAAGTAAAGCCTCTGGTCTGAGTCCATCTGCTGTCCTCTGGATTTGCTTCTCCAGGGCAGCTCATTTAACAGCGCATTGCTTTCCCTCACTCCCTCTCCACACCTGGCTCAAAGCTGACTTGACACATATTAGGGGATGTTGTAGGTGGAAGAAAATTTAATAAGAACACAGGGAGTACTTGGTTACCAGTTATAAACACGCTCATAATCCCTTAGAGAAAAACTTGGGTAAATATTTTACTGTTTACATCATCACAGATACTACTATATCAGTTTCAAGGTGTTTTAAAGACCAGAAATAATATGTGTGGATTTCTAGCACTTTCTTTTGAGTCAATAAATTTTCTAAAAATGGAACCACTATCTTAATATGGAGTACTCTAACAGTAAACCAAAAGATTTCTTAAATGTAACTACAGAGCACACTTTAAAAAAGTGTTTTTAATGTTTATTTTTGAGAGACAGACAGACAGACAGACACAGCATAAGATGGGGAGGGGCAGAGCAAGAAGGAGACAGATTCTGAAGCAGGCTCCAGGTTCTGAGCTGTCAGCACAGAACGCCATGCGGGGCTTGAACTCACTTGAACTCAAGCCAGATCCTGATTTGAGCCAAAGTCAGATGCTTAACTGACTGAGCCACCCAACCACACTTTTATTTTTAAAGGAACCAAGTGCTTCCATTAAAATATAAATTGACCCCTCAAAGAACCCCCAACAAACCCAGTCTATTTTGACTTGCAAATAGCAAATCCACTAAAGATATTTCTATCCTGGTATTTTAAGTATGAGCATTGCTTTTTCTTGGAATCACAAGTCATCTATAAGGATTCTTTCTTAAAAACAAAGATTAGTTCATGAAATAACCAATTAGGTATTTTACTGATATGCTAAAACTTTCTTTTCTGAACAAAGAGATATAGTGAGATGGAGATACATATAGTAGTTTATTCATCCTGTTTAGAGAACTGATTGGACACCAGCATGTGTCTAAGTAGGAAGAAAGTGCTCACTATCAAACTGTCCACACCATTAATCTTATGTTAAAAATGTCTCTGGTCTGAAGCTCTGGGAGCCAGGAGGGAGAAGACTCGGTCTTACCCAGCGTAGATCCACAAAAAGTAGCCTCCATGGTAAAGCTGTTCCTGATTCCCATTTTCTACATCACTACCCTTCCTGTTCCCTCTTTGCTCTTCTGAACATTAAACTTGCAAGCTGAGAATGAAAACTAAAAATAAGCAAATAAAAATGAGAAAAATGTGTTTTTCTGAGTACAACGTCTTTCTCAGGAAGTAGGGTTGAGAAGGAGGAAGTAGTGCAAGAGCAGTAATTCTCTCTAAAGTTTCATGGGCTTTTATTTCTTAACCAGTGGAAAGAACTCATCTTAAGGATGGCATATTTATATTTCTGAGAACCACAGATTTGAATGCTGGCAACAAATTTTATTTTTAATCTACACATAACATATACATTCAAAACCTGTTGATTAATTATTGATACTGTTGGGATAAAATCTTATATTTTAAAAAACTTAGAGGAAAGGGCCTAAATATGTTTAGGAATACTCGAACCAACAAATCACAAGACCACAACCTGAGACAAAGTCAGAGGCTCAACTGAGCCAGCCAGGTGCCTGATTAATGCAGAGTTTTTGAAGAGAATAAGGATGCTTTATTTTCACAAGATCGATCACTGGAAAGCTGTCCTAAAAGACTGTTATAATGTATCTACAAAATGTTTCAGTAAAAAAAGTTTCGTAATTTCATTTTTTATTTACAATAAAAGTGACTATGTTCCATTCTGAGTTTAACACATGTATAGATCTGTGTGACCACGACCACAATCAGGATATAGGTCAATCCCATCACCTCTAAAAATCTCCCTTGTATCACTCCTTTATAGTCACAAGTATTTAATTTATTCTGAAGCCAGAGAATAAATTATGAAATGATATATGAAAATATGATATATGAAAATATCATTTTCAGTTGTGGCTTCCAAGTGTTGTGTGAGTCTATAGAAATGTAAGTGGTTTTTATGGGTGGCCCTTGTCATGTAGGACACTGGTAAACTCACTTATTCTAGAACTTTCTTGTGGATTGCTTTGGATTTTATATGAAGACAACTGTGTCATCTTTATTAGTTGTTCCTTTCCGAAGCGTCTGCCTTCTCTTTCTTTTTCCTGCCTTCCAGCACTTAGAACCTCCACTATCAAGCTGCACTGACGGGGTGAGGCTGGCCGTCCTGGCCTGTTCCCGAATTCTGAGGGAACCAGTCTGTTACCATTAAGGGGGAAGGATAAGGCTCATTTTTTCCTTCACATTTCAAATTAAACATTCCACATAGTTGCTTTCTTATGGTCAACTGTATAAACCAGTCAAAATAACTAAGTAAAAAAGCAGTTTACTAAGATGATCTATTCTGTAGTCTCACATGAACAACATGTAAGAAAAGTTAAAAATCACAAATGGTACTCACTTTATCTGGACAATTTTTGCTCAGCATGAGTGGGAAGATTCGCTGCTGTAAGTACAATGCTTTACATGTCACTCCCGTCACAGCCGTACATGAAGACGTTCTCCTTCCTACTGTGGCCATGAAGGTCACAATATAAAATCACCTCCCGTTTCTCCATTAATCTACCAAGAAAAAAAAGAACTAAGTTATTAAATTTCACCTCTGCATTTTCCTTCTCTGGGTGTAACTATGGATTTACAAGTCTAATATCCAAATAAACAGAAATTCTTATATCCTTGCTTTTGACTTCTTTCTCTTATCCATACTGCACAGTATTGACAATTTTAAAACATCTATAATAATTTCCTATTAACTATATATGCATATAAAATATGAATGTTTACCTTCCATTATAAAGATAAAATTTATCTTCTACCCAAAACTCCTCACAGGATCCCTCCGCTTTATTACTGGTTTTCCCTTGCACAGAGAGAACAGCGCACTCCTAGCTCTGCCCATTAGCTTTCCCAGAGATTCCTTTCGACCGAATACCTTCTTTCTTCATCTCTGTAAGTGCAAATACTGCCCCTCCAGGCCGACCTCATGTCTCACTTCCTAATTAGTCAAGGTCGGAGATTTTTCTTTTTATGAATTCCTGTAGCACATAATATGGGTACCATTTACTTGACTCTTGCCTTGGAAAGTTTTCATAGTTTTTATTTAGTCTCCTTAGGGGTAAGACATGCTTCAAATCATCTAGAACAGTGCAATGCACACAAGCACACAAATATTTGTTAAAAACGGAGTAGCTGACAACTTGGTGCTGAAGCCAATTATTGTATAACCCTTGATTAAAATGGTAAATATCATTTTGAGAAAAATGGTACCAAAGTTTGAATTTTTTTCTGGTAAATTTAAAAAAATTTTTAATGTTTATTTATTTTTGAAAGAAAAAGAGACACAGAGGGCGAGCAGGACAGAATCAGAGAAAGAATCCGAAGCAAGCTCCAGGCTCTGAGCTGTCAGCACAGAGCCCGATGCAGGGCTTGAACTCACAAACTGTGAGATCATGACCTGAGCTGCGGTCAGCCACCCAACCAACTGAGCCACCCAGATGCCCCTTTCTGGTAAATTTTTAATAAATAAAGGAATTATTACACATTTCTTAAGAGCACAATCCATGGCTTGTAAAACTTGCCATTCAATGAATTATTAAACCAATAAAAAATAAGCCCCCCCAAGTGACTGATGAAAATAACAAATGGAGAGGCTTTAAAAAGGTTAAAAAAAAGAAGTGGTGTTAAGATGGTAGGATGATGGGCATTTTTTGCCCCCTCCTATTTCTGAACTTTATATAGTGTTCTATTACGTACATAAATAAAACCACATATGCAAGTATACCTGGAAGGGTAAGTACCAAAATGTTAGTGCTGGTGTTTATAGTAACATGAAATGTATTACTTTTATAACAAAAATATTAAAACCTAAAATCAAAACGTTCAGAACTACCTTATATTACCAACAATACTCCTTTAAACTATAGTGAAATCCCAAGGTGAAGCCTGTTACATGTATTAATTGCCCTTTTCTCATTTGGTGCCCAATAAATTCTGATAATGTTCGAAAGCCACTAAATGATCATTATAAGTTTTTAGGAAACTAAGTAGATTATAAAGCAAGAATATCAAGTGAGGATCTTAAATATGAAATATACTGAACATTTTTAAACCAACAGTTCCCCAATTTTAATGACCTTTCAGTTTCTTACATGTAAGTTAAAACAGACTTCTAAGTAATCCTCAAAGATATGTCATTACTTCTGAAGGGTGGCTCTAAATTTTACATGAATTCAAAATCACTTGAGAAATGGCTTGGATATTTTTTCTTAACCACAGGTCAAGATATTCTAAATATCTTATACTAAGTATCCTATACTAAAAACTACGGTCTCTTACTCTCATATTCTTTAAGTATACTAAATATTAGATATATTTACAGCTGCTTGCCTTCCCAACATATGTGACTTCTTATTCTACTTACCTGCCCAAGATCAACTGCAATGCGGTAGTTTTCCTTCTTGGAAGTCATTCCCAAACTTACTGCGTACATTCCTGCCTTAGCCTGCTTACGAGGCAATCTGAGAAGAACTAAGACATTTAAAGTATTTTCTACTGAGACCAGCAAAAGGCCCTTGTCCTATAATCCATCTCGTGTTGGACCAGGGACCCTTTATGTCAAAGAGCACTAAGTAGACATTATAGATATTCAAATCAGCATCCTTTCTTATAATTATTATTTTTAATTTTAGAATTTTAGATTACCCCAAATCTGCAGAAATAGTAGTGTTTCCACATCCACCTCACCCATTCTCCCCTAATGTTAACATACTACAATAGCCATGTACAGTGTTCAAAAAATGAAGAAGCCAACACTGGCACACCGCTGAGCTCCCAACCTTATTTGGATTTCACTGGTTTGGGCACAGATGTCTTTTCTGTCCCAGAATCCAATCAGGGTCATCACATTGCATTTAGCTCCTTTTTACGGTTCGTTATCCCCAGGGAAATAAAAGGACATCATGGGTTATTTTTTTTAATCACTTCATATTTCTCAGATAAGTGCAGGGAATCCTGGAGACCCCATTGATGAGGGGTATAAAAAACAGTTTTCAGTCCTTTTGGTGGGGATCTGCACCTTAATCCCTTTGTACCTAAGCAGATAAAAGGATTAACACGGGAGTGAAAGTTGAGGCTGAACCGAGTAGTTGGGGCCATCCTAAGCCTGTCACCCCCTCTGAGGCCCTCAGCCTTGAAACAGGGTTCTTGTGCTTGCACTCGGGGCCCTGTCAAAGTGGAATAAGGTTATATACACTCTCTATAACAGTACTTACTTTTGTAAGTATTTGAATAATCCTAAATCGTTTACAAAGAGTTTTTACATCTATATCTGTTTAACAATGTTTTTCTTTTCATATCCGAGCTAACACTGAAAACACATTTTTCAATGTTCTGTACTTTATTCCAGGCACTTTATTTAATAATACTCTCACTTAATCCTCCTGCCTATGAAGTATTATTCATACTTTACAGATGAGAAAACCAAGCTTTAGATTTGTTTTTAAATTGCTCAAGGTCACACAGCAAATGATATACCAGGATTCCAATCTGATATTTTAACTCCATTCCACACTCTTAACCAAAAAAGTTAAGAGGCTCTGGACTTGGAATGGGGTTGTCTGACTCCAGTAAATCTTTCTGCTCTAGCGCATGCCTATTCTCGACTGTCATTACCTGAATCTATTAAAGAATTCACCCATTCAACAAATATTTAGATATTATGTACATTTAATGTTCTAGATTCTTTGGAAAACTTAAAGCTGTTCATTTGTTTTGCTGGGGGGGAAAAGACTATTATTCATTAAAACTTTAATAATTATGTAACCTGATGATCAAAACACATCATAGTAAAGAGTACATTTATCATGATGAGCACTGAGTAATGTACAGAATTGTTGAGTCACTATATTGTACACGTAAGCTGGTATTTTATGTTAACTATACCGGAATTAAAAGGCTCATCGAAGAGCCATACATGATCAACACAGTGCCAGGAGGCACCATGACATATAATTAGTTTTACATGTAAGAGATTCAAGCATCCCATCAGTGCTTCCTTTACTTCTAGCAAGAAACCAGGGATATGCAAATTTAATGATTAGTTTCACAAAGCCACTAAAATGTTCTAAAAATTTATTCATTATTTAAGAAAAGGCTAGTGAATCCAATGGCATAATGCCAGAAAGAAGGGTGGAAAGAATGGAGAGAAGTATTTATAGTTAAACAATTAGCTGAACAATTTTAAGAAAGGCTAGTGTAAAATGAGTGGGGTTGTGGTAGCAAAGTTCTCACTACCAAGTTTACTAAATAAGCAGAGAGGTAACTGGAGGCTTATCTTACCTGCGGATCATGTTCCGCGTATACCAAACGGACGGAAACGATTCCTTTAGGACAGATGTGTAGTTACGGTTTAAATCTCATCCAGCTAAGGAACAACGATAATTTCCCACAATCACACCATCTGGATTCAGCATAGGTACCACCTTGAAGATGAAAGTGTCCCGAAGCAACTGCGCATCACTGGAGTCTCCTAAAATGTAATCTAGGAAGCCCTTCATGACCCAAGAGCTGCTGGTTTCCCCTGGCTGTACCCTTGCAGTCAAAATCACAGCCTTTCGCTTTCTTGAGTCTGCGTTCTTCAAGGGAGTAGTGATTGTTAAAACATACACCATGTTCCTAGCAACTGTGTGGCACAGAACGCGTATGTTACAAAACTTGGACCGTACTGAGTCATTATTGGTACTAGTCAGATACTCTTGCAGGTTGGTGTAAGTATACGGATAGCAGTGAGCAAAGCAGCCGGTATCTTTGTTGTGTGGAAATTGAAATGTCCATGTAAGAGAGAAATAATGGCGTCCATCTTGTCCCTGGTTGTTCTTATAATACTTGATTTGGTCTCCTATTCTCTGCCAGCCGATATTATGCGCCTTGGCCTCTTTCTCAGAATAAAATAGTGGGCGCATACCCCGATTATAAAGACTAGCAGGCTTAGTGAAATTGATTGTAGTGAATCTGTAGACTATTCCTGCTTGAGTATTAGTGACTTGGAAATAGTACCACTGGGTGTGTTTATTTGTGAAGAGGTCAGGGCGCACCGTCAACTGGTATTCATATTCTGCCCTAATACACAAAAAGGGAGAAAAAAAACATGTAAAAATGACATTCAAATTTAAATTATGTAAGGAAAATTATTTTACTTTTACCTATTCACTGAGAGCCTTTTTTCCTGAAACTAGGCAACATCCACTAGCAAGTAACTGTAAAAGATAAAAGTTTTGAAATGTTCTCTCTTATTAGATAGGAGACTGCTTCTATGCTAATTCTCTAAAGCCTTTTTAGTTCTTTGTAATTCAAGAGGGCACATTAAAGTAGGCATGTGATAAAAATGTGTTTCATCCCAGTTACATTTCCTATAAAAGAAATGATTAAAGAACTCTTAAAACTGAATTAAAGTCCAGTGTTTCTTTTTTTAAATTTCAGATATAAAATTCCTGTTTTGTGTTAGAATCAAACTGTAGGGATCTGAAATACTATCACTGAGAAAGGTTTAAAACATATAAATTAATACAACCACATACATCAAGAAATTTGAAATTCTTTAAGGACTGAATTTGGTAACTATTTGCATCTCCCATAGTTAGTCACTGAGGATACGTAAAGATAAAAATAATTTTACTGGTACATTTGTTTTACACACACACACACACACACACACAATTTTACTGGGTTATTTGTGACTTCTTCTTCACCAAGTAACCTTCTATTCTGTCAGGACTATGTACTTACGGTGTGTGTGTTGTAAATAGTGACTGAGGAACAGGTGAAATAAAGGATGCAAAACCAGAGCTATGCAATCTAGGTCATGGGTATATGACAGTTAACAGAGAACCGTACTCTCCTTGGTACTTAAATATTTTCAGAGTAAAAAGTTTTTTAAAGAACGCCCTTGGATAGCATGCACGCTCCCAAACATTTTACTGAACACTCATCCCAAACACTATTCCAGTAAAAAAATATGAGACGCAGGGTGAGTGTGTGTGTCTGTGTGTACGACAATTCATACTGGCACATAAAAATGTACAGTACTAGGGGCGCCTGGGCGGCTCAGTCAGTTGAGTGTCAGACTTCTGCTCAGGTCATGATCTCACAGTTCGTGAGTTCAAGCCCCACATCGGGCTCTGTGCTGGCAGCTCAGACCCTGGAGCCTACTTCAGGTTCTGTGTCTCCCTCTCTCTCTCTGCCCCTCCCCCACTCATACTCTGTGTGTATCTCTCAAAAATAAAATAAACATTAAAAAAAATTTTTTTAAATGTACAGTACTATGCTCACATTCATAGTATTTGAATCCAGAATTTGAACCTTTTATACCCCCTTCACAATAACCTCTAATTGGTGTCTATAATTCCAGGAATTATAATTCATTAATGAATACTAAAACTTTAATGTACCTAATACAGAAAATAATAAATAGTTGAAGGTCCAGCTCCTCAAATAAAAATAATTAAAACCTACACTTTGACTACCTTCTGTAGATTTCCACTTTCAAATCTTGCTTCAAACATCTAAGTATTGTCATAGTTATCCACAGGCTGCTTCAGAGGCGTTCGGTTACCCCCTACGCGGGAATACACAAAACAGGGCTCCTTGTAAACTGAGGACAGAAGACCATAAAGGTATCAAGCCACGTCTAAAGTATCCAGATTATTCTGCATAGAGTTCGGAACCACAGTATAACTGAAGTGTCACTAAGGACTTAAAATTTTAAAGCAATTTGATGCTAACATACAGACTTGTTGAAGTAAGAAAGTCTAAGAGTATTCAAACTAGAAAAGCAATGCCCAAAATACATCCCTGTATTTCTCACATTAAAAGTATTTATCCCATTTCTAATTATTATGGAGTAATTGGTCCTGAACTTTCCCATTCACTATAAATAACTATAAAGCTGGACAAAAAAAATGAGCTATTTCCATATATTTGGATAACACACAGACTAGAACTGTAAGAATAGCTGAAAGAAGATAAATACATGAAGTATGCCCATGTTTACCCCTGGCTTTCTTCCTGGGAATACTTTCTGACTACATCCCAAGAAGGTGGCACTTAAGAATAGTGTAACAGCCTTGCTGAGCAGAGGAGGCAAAGACTGCTGTTTGGGGCTACTGAAATTTATGAGACAGGACACAGAGAGAAGAAAGGTTCATAGACGGAGAGCCCCAACAGTCTACGTGGTGGTTCCCTGCTCTGCAGCTGAGCGCTTGGCTGTACAAGCACTGGATAAGACCCAGTGAGACAGGAGAATGCTACTGTGGTGCTGAGGTATCACATTTGCCATTCTAGAATATACTGTACTTCTAACACGCCCAGAATGGAAAGACGTCATTGAGCACCTCAGGCATTCAATCATGACTCAAGAAAGGCTGCATACTAGGCCTAAGTACCACATCCAAGGGTAAGGACCATGACCTAGGACTACATGAAGGACTAAGACAAAATAAAAATTTTGCCCTTACAAAAATCTGCCCTTGTAAAAAAATAAAACCAAGCCTGAAAGAAGCAAAATGATCTTCCAGCAATTTAACTGCCTACCAGAACAAAATATGGCATAATTTTTAAAAAGAATGTAATACAGACTCCTACAACATATTTCCACAATGATCCACATATGATTGGGGAAAACTATGAAACATGAAGAATGGTAGGAAAAATGTGATCCATGGTGTGTGTGTGTGTGTGTGTGTGTGTGTGTGTGTGTGTGAGACCTGTGCTACACACACACACACACATACACACACAATTTTCAACAAACCCCAAGATAACCCAGATGTTGGGATTAACAGAGGATTCTGAATATATATTTAAAGACTTAAAGGGAAAGATAGAGATAATGAATAAACAGATCAAGTAATCTCAAAACCTCCCTGAAAAGCTACAAAAAGGAACCAAATAAAAAGTCTAGAAATAAAAATGACAATAACTGAAGTTAATGATTAGATGGGTTTAAGAAAAAGTGAATATTTCAAAAGAAAGATGCAGTAAACTTAAAAACAAATACAATTATCTGTCCAATTATGGACAGAGAAGAAAAAAAAGATCCAGTGACATGTAGAACAAAGGTAGAAATCTAACATGTGTAACTGGAATTCCAAAAGACAGAAGAAAAAGAACACAGAAAAAATATGTGAAGAAATAATGGCTGAAAAGTTCTCAAATGTGAGGGGGAAAGCCAACTCTATTAACCTATGGATCAAAGAAGTTCAGCAAACTTCAAGCAGGATAAATATAAAGGTATCCAAATCTAGGCAGATCATAGCCAAACTGCTGAAAACAATCAAAGAGAAAAGACACATTATATATATGTAGGGAACATGATACAAATTATGGCTAATTTTTTATTTAAGGCAGAAGATGTCACAGGACAATGGAACATTTTAAAGAAAAAAATCTTTAGAAGAAAAAAGATATGAACCCAGATTTCTGTACACCTGTTGTTTGGAGACTTCTCTTCTATAGCTACAGAAGTGGGAACCATCTTGTCGTCTTACTCGTTCAGGCCCAGGACACACACTGATTTTGCTCTGTTACCAGTCTTATGTTGCTTTCCCACCCCTTGTGAGTCTCCCTTAATTCTGTCCACACTTTGGGAAGTTATACTTTCATTTAACTTTCTTAAATTACTCCCAGTACGCTATTCAGTTCCTGACAAGACCCTGACTGACTCACCTCAACTATTTTCATATTTTATCAGATCTTATGGAAGTTATGTGTGGAAGTTCTAAGGTAGGTGAGCCATGAAAATATCTGAAATTCAAAAAAAATCAGAGATGCTCATATTTCCTCTGGTTCTTAAGAAATATGTGAGTATATGATTTCTAGAATTGCTTACTGTAGAGGAAACAATCCTTGTACATTTTGGTTTTGCCAGCCCTTTAAATAAAGTACATATGCTTCCTGAAGTTCTCTCTAACAGATGCTCTACGATCTAGAACTCTGATGGTGAAACTGTGCAGGGAACTCATACCTCCTTACATGGTGCTTTAGGAGCAAAAGAGTGAGACATGTATGTTTTATTATTAGCATACTATCATAAAGCAGATATGTGATTTTGCATTATTGGAGCTCTCAAAGTACAAATATTGATCTTGACTGTTAAGACCACTTTTTCTGGGGCACCTGGGTGGCTCAGTCTGTTAAGCATCCAACTTCAGCTCAGGTCATGATCTCATGGTTCGTGGGTTCAAGCCCTGCACCGGGCTCTGTTCTGACAGCTCAGAGCCTGCTTCGGATTCTGTGCCTCCCTCTCTCTCTGCCCCTCCCCCTCTCATGCTCTGTCTCTCTCTGTCTCAATAATAAGTAAACATAAAAAAATTTTTAAAATACTTTTTCTGAGATATAATCCTAGATGTTATTTGCAGTGTGGGATATTTTCCCCTTTTAAAGGTGCAATCTCAAGAAATGCATCAAACTGGCATGAAATGAGAAGAAAGTCATCTGAAAGATTTCATGAACGTGACCTGTGGACAGCTGCGGAGTATTCCATAGATTTATCTTTGAAAGCTGATGTGAACATAATTCCTCTTAGATATAACTCTCCATTCTAGTGGGTAATATGTCTTTTTTTAAAGCAACTTTGAACAAACTGCAATACACCTTCAAGAATATAATTCGCACTAAATCCACATTTGAGTCAATCTGTAACAAATATCTTGACAGGGACTTCATGGTATTCTGCAGTTTCCATTATAAACAGCAAAACAAATGTAATTAAGAGGTGAACCTAGATACCAAATTATATTTTATAGCAACATGTTTCATTATGTACCCACCATCTTCAGCTAGATAAACTACAGTATCTTCCTTGGAGTTTGGATAAAGGGGTTCCATCTCTAGACCTGTTGGGATGTACACTGGCTCAGGATTAGGAGTCCAATCTGGAAAAAAAAAAAAAAAAAGAAAACACTACTTGAATATTACTTCAAAATAAAACAGGAAATGTTTTTAATATTTATTTATTTTGAGAGAGTGAGTGAGCAGGGCTGAGAGGCAGAGAGAGAGGGAAAGAGAAAATTCCAAGCTGGCAGTGCAGACCCTGACACGGGGCTCAAACTCATGATCTGTGAGATCATGACCTGAGCCAAAAACAAGTGTCGATGCTTAATCCACTGAGCTGCCTAGGTGCTCCAATGAAACAGGAAAATTTTATTGTATATTTTTAAATTAATCACTGGTATTTTTAGTCTAAAATTTAGTGTTTTATGTAGGGCTGGTTTTTACCAAGGATTCATTGGAAGTGAAAGTGAACACTGTCACACTGAGAAAACCCAAACCATTTCATTTGTACTTTGTTCTAAATTATTAAAGTGAGTAGCTCATGACTGTTTTCTGTCATTATGGATTTTATACTGAAGTTCCCATTTACCTGAGCATTTGATGACTTTCTGACCCACCTCTAGGAACCCTGCTCCATTTTTTTGTTCTCTCTTTAGCCTCTTGCTCAACAATGGTTGTTCTCAAAGCTTATACATGTTCAAGTTTCTTTTATCTCCCCAAAGGAAGTCTATCCTCAGACCCCCATTTTCTTTAGCTATACCAAATCTCCTTTTCTTCATTATATTTAGAACCAAATTTCTTTAATTTTTTTTTAATTTATTTTTTGAGAGACAGAGGAAGACAGTGAGAGCAGGGGAGGTTCAGAGAGAGAGGGAGACACAGAATCTGAAGCAGGCTCCAGGCTCTGAGCTGTCAGCACAGAGCCCAACACAGGGCTGGAACTCACTAACTGTGAGATCATGATCTGAGCCGAAGCTGGACGCTTAAATGACTGAGCCACCCAGGTGCCCCTAGAATTAAATTTTTTAAAAGTTGTCTGGACCATGCTCTAATGCATGATCTATTTTTGACCAGATTTTTGAACATGACCTATTTGATTGGAAAAAGTACTTCACTGCCCAACTGCCCTAGTAATTCCCACTTTTTAGTGGAACGAGAATTTGGATGACACATTCTCCTGCTTTCTTTTTACTAGGTGGTATGTGTTAGATTATGTGTGGCTCTGGAAATATGTATGCTCCAAGAGAGGGAACCATACTCTACGATTCCAAATATATTCACTGGAACAATTTTTTAAAATATGGTGATAAGGGGGGTGAGCGGCAAGATGGCAGAGAAGTAGAGAGCTCTGTAATCTCCACCCACCAGCAACTATCAAACTGAAAAGAATTAAAAGCCACAATATTCTGATCTCCAAGAACGGAGGTGGGCGCAGGGACTCCTCACTGATAACAGCCTCATGGATGCCTGAGTGAGTGCCAACTGGGACCGGAGACTCTGAGGGGGTCTCCGCCAAAGTGGAACAGGGAGACAGAGTGCCCAGAAACTCAGCACCGCTACAGAGGGTCGCGTGCTCAGAGGCCCGGGGGGCCGGGCACGACCTGGTCGTGCAGGGCAGCGGAGAGCCAGGGGCGGGGGGGGGGGGGAGAAGGAGAGATTGGAAGTGCTCAGAGACACAAATACCTCATGTGTAGCCGCTGGGCCGGGGACAGAAATCCGTCCCCCTCATCAGGCTTGTTCTCCCTTGGGCTTGCCAGCTCGCCAGCTCGCCAACTTCACATGGAGCCAGGGATAAGCTGGCTCCCCAGTCCCCCTACTCAATCGCGGCCAGAAAGCTGCTTGCCTGCTGGAGATCATTTTAACTGTGGTGGCAGCATTAAAGTGGATGGACTGGGACTTAGAAACCTGGCGGAGCTTAGAAACCCAGAGCAATCTGACCCGTCTGTGGCATGGAGAAGTCGGACTCAAGAGAGTGGCTGGCAATGCATGGTCTGAGGGGGCTTGGGGCGCCACCATTCTCCCTGCAACCACGAAGACAGGGCCTCAGAGAGCAGCTCCTGAGACCTGACCTACCTATATCAAACCATGCCCATCCACGATGGAGAGCTGCCTTTTTTTCCTTATTATTTTTATTTTTTTAATTTCTTAAAAATTTTTTCCCTTTTTTCTTATTATTTTAATTTTTCCCCTTGTTTTCTCTTTTCTATATTTTTTTCCTTCTTTACTCCCTATCCCCCCTGGAGTCTGGGAAAGACCAACATTTATGCACGGCTGTGATTAGGTCAACTCTTACCATCCAGATATATTTTCCCTTATCTCATTCTTAGCTCCCCCCTCAGCAGCCTTTCTGCTCGCAGACTGTCCTTTATCTCTGGCTGTTTCTGTCCCCCTCCACCCCGCCCCCCAACTTCTTTTTTCCTTTCCTGTCCTCTCTTTTCTTTCCTGTTCTTTTTTTCTTTCCCCTTTTGGTTTGCTTGTTTACTTGATCTGTCTGCGTTTGCGAGCTTTTGTTCCCTGTGTGTTTGTCCGTCTGTTTTCCTTTTAAGGGCTACCTCAAGAAACAAGCTACAGCACACATGGTGGACAGTCTCAAATATCACTGAGTAGGGAAATAAAATAATCGAGACATAACAGGAGAAACTGAGAGATGCCATTAAAAGCACATCTCCTGAAATGACAGGCCCTGGACAGTCAATGACCTTCTTCTTTTTTTTTTTTTT
>NC_043701.1:17659723-17665113 GCF_006229205.1 Suricata suricatta
TATTGTTGACATTGCTGCTATGAACATTGGGGTACATGTGCTCCTATGCATCAGCATTTCTGTATCTCTTGGGTAAATCCCTAGCAGTGCTATTGCTGGGTCATAGAGGAGGTCTATGGATAGTTTTTTGAGGAACCTCCACACTGTTTTCCAGAGTGGCTGCACCAGTTTACATTCCCACCAACAGTGTAGGAGGGTGCCCGTCTCTCCACACCCTTGCCAGCATCTATAGTCTCTTGATTTGTTCATTTCAGCCACTCTGACTGGTGTGAGGGTATCTCAGTGTGGTTTTGATTTGTGTTTCCCTGATGATGAGTGATGCTGAGCATCGTTTCAATGACCTTCTTTAATAGAGCAATACTAGCAGGCGCATAGTGCTTTTAAAACTGACAAGAGACAGAAAGCTAGCCAAAATGAGGAAACAAAAGAACTCTCCCCTAAAGAAATTTCAGGAAGAAATCACAGTTACAGAATTGCTCAAAACAAACACAAGCAACATAACTGAACAAGAATTTAGAACTGTCATAAAATTCATCACTGGGCTTGAAAAAAGCATTGAAGCCATCAGAGAAGCTATTGATATAAAGACTAGAGACCTTCAAAAGGCTATAAATGAGGTGAATAATAAAATGGAGGCTGTCTCTGCACGGATTGAAAAAGCAGACAGGAGAATAGGTGAATTAGAAGACACAGTTATAGCAAAAGAGAAAGCTGAGAAAAGGAGAGAGAAATTGATACAGGAGCAAGAAAAGAGAATTCGAGAATGGAACAATATCCATATCATAGGAGTTCCTGAAGAGGAAGAAAGAGAAAAAGGTCCTGAAGGGGTGCTGGATCAAATTATAGCCGAAAATATCTCTAATCTGGGGAAAGAAAAAGACACTGAAATTCAAGAGGCACACGGACTGACCTTTGGCACGACATATCATAGTGAAACTGGCAAAATATAAAGAGAGAATTCTGAAAGCAGCTAGAGATAAAAGGGCCCTAACATACAAAGGGAAACAAACCTATCAGAGTGGTTACAGAGCTACCTACTGAAACGTGGCAGGCCAGAAAGGAATGGCAGAAAACCTTCAGTGTGGTGAACAGGAAGAATATGCAACCAAGAACTCTTTATCCAGCGAGCCTGTCATTCAAAATAAAAGGAGAGATAAAGGTGTTCCCAAATAAACAAAAATTGAGAGAATTCATCATCACCAAACCAGCCCTACAAGAAATCCTAAGAGGGACTCTATGAAAGAAATGTAGCAAAGAATATAAAACACCAGAAACATCACTACAAACATGAACTCTATAGAGAACACAATGAATCTAAACCCACATTTTTCAATAATAACACTGAATGTAAATAGACTGAATGTTCCAATCAAACGACACAGGGTAGCAGAATGGATAAAAAACTAAAATCCATCTATTTGCTGTCTACAAGAGACTCATCTTAGACCTGAAGAAACCTTCAGACTGAAAATAAGGGGATGGAGAAATATCTATCATGGGACTGGACGTTAAAAGAAAGCTGGAGTAGCCATACTTACATCGGACAAACTGGACTTTAAAGTAAAGGCAGTAACAAGATATGAAGAAGGACATTATATAATAATTACAGGGTCTCTCCATCAGGAAGAGCTAACAATTATAAACAACTATGTGCCAAATTCAGGAGCACCTAAATACATAAAACAACCAATCACAAACAGAAACACTCTTACTGATAAGAATGTGCTCATCACAGGGGATTTTAATACTCCATTTACAACAATGGATAGGTCAACCAGACAGAAACAATGTACCTGAGGGGCGCCTGGGTGGCTCAGTTGTTTAAGAAACAATGTACCTGAATGGCACACTGGAACAGATGGAATTAATTGATATATTTAGAACTCTACATCCTGAAGCCAGGGAATTCACTTCCTTCTTGAGTATGCATGGCACATTCTCCAAGACTGATCACATACTGAGTCATAAAGCAGCCCTCCATAAATACAAATGCATTGAGATAATACCATGCACACTTTCAGATCACAATGCTATGAAACTTGAAATCAACCACAGGAAAAAGTCTGGAAAACCTCCAAAAATGTGGAGGTTAATAACCACCCTACTGAAGAATGATTGGGCCAATCAGGCAATTAGAGAAGAAATTAAAAAATATGTGGAAACAAATGAAAATGAAAATACAACAATCCAAACTCTCTGGGATGCAGAAAGGCAGTCCTAAGAGGAAAGCTTATTGCAATCCAGGCCTATTTCAACAAATTAGAAAAAGCACAAATTCAAAATCCAACGTAGCACCTAAGGAAACTAGAAGGGGAGTGGTAAGAGCATCCCAAACCCAGCAGAAGAGAAATAATAAAGATCAGGGCAGAAATAAACAATATAGAATCAAAAAAAAAAATTGAACGAATCAATGAAACCAAGAGTTGGTTTTTTGAAAAAATAAACAAAATTGATAAACCTTTAGCCAGGCTCCTCAGAAAGAAGAGAGAACATCATGAATTAAAATGCATTACAACTGATCCCTCAGTAATACAAGCAATCATCATAGATTACTATGAAAAATTATATGCCAACAAACTGGACAATCTAGAAGAAATGGACAAATTCCTAAACACATATGTACTACCAAAATTCAAATGGGAAGCGCCAGAAAATCTGAATAGACCCATAACCCATGAAGAAATCGAATCAGTTATCAAAAATCTCTCAACAAATAAAAGCCCAGGGCCAGATGGATTCCCAAGGCAATTCTACCAGCTATTTAAAGTAGAGTTAAAACCCATCCCTCTCAAGTTATTCCAAAAAATAGAAATAAAAGGAAGACTTCCGGATTCATTCTACTAAGCAAGTATCACTTTGATTACCAAACCAGACAGAGACCCAACAAAAAAAGAGAACTACAGGCCAATATCCTTACTGAAAACAGATGCAAAAATACTCAACAAGATACTAGCAAATCGAATTCAACAACACATAAAAAGAATTATTCATCAGTGATCCAGTGGGATTCGTTCCTGGGTTACAGGGCTCATTCAATATTCGCAAATCCATCAATGTGATACATCACATCAACAAAAGAAAAGATAAAAAGCATGTGATCCTGTCGATAGATGCAGAAAAAGCATTTGACAAAATACAACATCCTTTCTTAATAAAAACCCTTGAGAAAGTCGGGATAAAAGGAACTTACCTAAACATTATTAAAGCAATTTATGAAAAGCCCACAGCTAGTATCATCCTCAATGGGGAAAAACTGAGAGCTTTCCCCCTGAGATTAGGAACACGACAGGGATGTCCACTCTCACCACTGTTGTTTAACATAGTGCTGGAAGTCCTAGCATCAGCAATCAGACAACAAAAGAAAATAAAAGGCATCAGAATTGGCAAAGAAATCAAACTTTCACTTTTCGCAGATGACATGATACTGTACCTGGAAAACCTGATTGACTCCACCAGAAGCCTTCTAGAACTGATCCATAAATTCAGTCAAGTCGCAGGGTACAAAATCAATGTACAGAAATCAGTTGCATTTTTATACACCAATAATGAACCAACAGAAAGAGAAATCAAGAAACTGATCCCATTAACAATTGCACAAAAAGCCATAAAATACCTAAGAATAAACCTAACCAAAGATGTAAAAGACATGTACAATGAAAACTATAGAAAACTTATGAAAGAGATTGAAGAAGACACCAAGAAATGGAAAAACATTCCATGCTCATGGATCGGAAGAATAAACATTGTGAAAATGTCATTACTACCCAAAGCAATCTACACAGTCAATGCAATTCCCATCAAAATTACACCAGTGTTCTTCTCAAAGCTAGAACAAGCTATCCTAAAATTCGTATGGAACCACAGAAACCCCGAAGAGCCAAAGTAATATTGAAGAAGAAAACCAAAACGGGACACATCACAATCCCAGACTTTAGCCTCTACTACAAAGCTGTCATCATCAAGACAGTATGGTATTGGCACAAAAACAGACACATGGACCAATGGAATAGAATAGAGAGCTTAGAACTGGACCCACAAGTGTATGACCAATTAATCTTTGACAAAGCAGGAAAGAGTATCCAATGGAAAAAAGACAGCCTCTTTAGCAGGTGGTGCTGGGGGAACTGGACAGCAACATGCAGAAGAATGAAACTAGACCACTTTCTTACACCATACACAAAAATAAACTCAAAATGGCTGAAGGACCTGAATGTGAGACAGGAAACCATCAAAAACCCTAGAGGAGAAAGCAGGAAATAGCCTCCTTGACCTCGATCGCAGCAATGTCCTCCTTGACACATCCCCAAAGGCAAGAGAATCAAGAACAAAAATGAACTATAGAGACCTTATCAAGATAAAAAGCTTCTGTACTGCAAAGGAAACAATAAAAAAAAACTAATAGGCAACCGACAGAATGGGAAAAGATAATGGCAAATAGCATATCACATAAAGGGCTAGTTTCCAATATCTACAAGGAACTCACCAAACTCCACACCCAAAAAACCGAATAATCCAGTGAAGAAAAAGCAGAAGACCTGAATAGACACTTCTCCAGGGAGGACATCCAGATGGCCAACAGGTACATGAAACAATGCTCAGTGTCACTCATCACCAGGGAAATACAAATCAAAACCACACTGAGATACCACCTCACACCAGTCAGAGTGGCTGAAATGAAAAAAAATCAAGAGAC
The DNA here is from genome assembly GCF_006229205.1 of Suricata suricatta. Classification (NCBI taxonomy): domain Eukaryota; kingdom Metazoa; phylum Chordata; class Mammalia; order Carnivora; family Herpestidae; genus Suricata; species Suricata suricatta. The sequence goes on from NC_043701.1 coordinate 17,664,417, forward strand.
TATAGATGCCGGCAAGGATGTGGAGAGACGGGCACCCTCCTCCACTGTTGGTGGGAATGTAAACTGGTGCAGCCGCTCTGGAAAACAGTGTGGAGGTTCCTCAGAAAACTATCCATAGAACTTCCCTATGATCCAGCAGTAGCATGCTAGGGATTTACCCAAGGGATACAGAAGTGCTGATGCATAGGAGCACATGTACTCCAATGTTCATAGCAGCACTTTCAACAATAGCCAAATCATGGAAATACCCTAAATGTCCATCACCTGATGAATGATCAAGAAGATGTGGTATATATCTATCTATATATATGTACACACACACACACACACACACACACACACACACACACACAATGGAATACTTCATGGCAATGAGAATGAATGAAATCTGGCCATTTGTAGCTAAGTGGATGGACCTTGAGGGAGTCATGCTAAGTGAAATAAGTCAGGCAGAGAAGGACAGATACCATATGTTTTCACTAATAGGTCTAACAGGAGAAACCTAACAGGGGACCACGGGGAGGGGAAAGGGGAAGGAGAAGAGTTAGGGAGAGGGAGGGAGGCAAATCATGAGAGACTCTCGAATACTGAAAACAAACTGAGGGCTGAAGAGGGGGAGGTGGTAATGGAGGAGGGCACTTGTGGGGAAAAGCACTAGGTGTTATATGGAAACCAACTTGGTAATAAACTAATTAAT
>NC_043701.1:17997900-18050401 GCF_006229205.1 Suricata suricatta
CTCATAGGTCTAACAGGAGAACAGGAGAAACCTAATGGAGGACCAGGGGGAGGGGAAGGGGGAAAGAGAGTTGGGGAGAGAGAGGGATGCAAAACCTGAGAGACTATTGAATACTGAAAACAAACCAAGGGTTGAAGGGGGAGGGAGAGGGGGAAAAGAGGTGGTAATAATGGAGGAGATCACTTGTGGGGAAGAGCACTGGGTATTATATGGAAACCAAATTGACAATAATCTATTTAAAAAAAATATTCTTTCCATAAATGCCACCATAAAATTGAAGCTATTTATTTTTAAATGTTTATTTATTTTTGAGAAAGAGAGAGAGTCAGTGGGGGAGGAGCAGAGACAGAGGGAGACACAGAATCTGAAGCAGGCTCCATCCAGGCTCTGAGCTGTCAGCACAGAGCCTGACGCGGGGCTCGAACCCACGAACCGCGAGATCATGACCTGAGCTGAAGTCGGATGCTTAACCGACTGAGCCACCCAGGAATCCCTATTTATTTATTTTTTTTAGAACTAGCATCCTTCTAGCAAGACAAGCCTGGAGAGAGCAAGTAGGCAGGAGACTGGTACAGACACCCGGCCCTGCCTTCACTGAGGTTACTACTACACCATTTCCAGGACCTCGAAGTAGTTTCAACAAACGCAGCACAATAATCTTGCAGCTGCCTCCTACTCCTGCCTTTCATTAAAGCACATAATTTCACACACCTCCCCCGCCAACCCCGATAACTGAGACTCATCCTGTGTTCCAAACTAATGCTGCTGAGACATTGCTGCCTCCCCTCCTCAGGTATTTGAAAAGTAATGATGTCTAATACTCATGAGTGGGTGGGGGAAATTACAGGATAAAGACCAGTCTAAAAACATAGTTTTCTGCTTCCAAAAACTGGGTAAGAAATGTTGAGGTAACATAAAAATAATGGATATAGAAGGGCGCCTGGGTAGCTCAGTCAGTTAAGTGTCTGACTCTTGATTTTGGCTCAGGTCATGATCTCACAGTTTGCGAGTTGAACCCTGTGTAGGGCTCTGCGCTGACAGTACGGAGGCTGCTTAGGATTCTCTCCCTTCCTCTCTCTCTACCCCTCCCCCACTCGTTCTCTCTCACTCTCTCTCTCAAAAAAATAAACTTAAAAAATATATGGGATGCAGAGCCAGGGTTCCTTTGATCAAAAGATTACCCTTAATTATTAGTTTTTCAAATGCTACCCTCAACCACTCAGATGTTTTTCTAGTCCAAATCCCTACTGCATTGCTTTGAACAACTCTTAACCTAATTCTGTAGGAATCTAACTCTCTAGAACATAGGCTGACTGTATTTGAGGACAGAAAAAAGAGAGGTTAGCCATGTTTCTGATAAATCAAAAAGGAATTGTTCTTAACGGAAATGAAATCCAGAGCTCAGTTCTTGGGAGTCTTAATGAAATAGTCTTTCCCCCATATCAAGCTCAATATTAAAAGTTCAAACATGAACCTAAAAGTACCTTGTTTTCCACCATCTGTTGCTTTCCCTAAAGCTTTACAGTAGCTTTTCCATTTGTATTTGTAACCTATGGGCACCTTTCTGCCAGGAGCAAATGCTATCACTTCCAGGTGTTCTGCAGGCATCATGACCCTGTCATTCTCCAACTTTCCATCTCCCGGCAGCCCCCGCTGGTCACTTGGTACATGGCAGCAAACCCCAGCAGGCAGACCCCGAGTCACAGGGGAGAGACCTAGGTCTGTAATGAGATGAATGTTTGCCAGGGGCATGCTGCTTGTTCCGGCCTGCACCGCATCACTGATGGGCGCAACACCCACTCATGACACCTCCTTCCTAACTGTGGTTACTTATCCCCGAAGGATAATAGCTTTTGTCAACACAAACTACTTCCACCAAATCCCACAAGTCTGAAGTCAAGAAACCTGGGACAGTAGTCCCACCTCTGCTACGTATTGACAGCCTGATATTGACCAAGTCATTCCAATTTTCTGGACCTCAGGTTCCTTATCCATAAAGATAAGGATAACTGCTGCTCTCAAGGGGCTTTGAGTGAGACTAAAGGAAATTATGGTTAAGCACTCTTGCCAGAGTGAGTTGAACGGAGCAGACTTTAACTAACCAAGACTGGCACAGACCTCAGGCCCCTGAAAGTGATACTACCTTGCTGAGGTATGTGCAGAAGTAAAAGCTGGGAATAAAGTAAAATGAGGGGCACCTGGGTGGCTCAGTCGGTTAAGCATCCAACTTCGGCTCAGGCCATGATCTCGCGATCTATGCAATCTATGATTTTGAGCCCTGCTTCGAGCTCTGTGCTCACAGCTCAAGAGCCTAGAGCCTGCTTTGGATTCTGTGTCTCCCCCTCTCTCTCTCTGCCCCTCCCTCATGCTCTATGTCTCTCTCTCTCTCTCTCAAAAATAAATTAACATTAAAAAATAATAATTAAAAAAGTGATTTAAAGAAATAAAGTAAAATGAGGGCAGGGGTAAAGAGAAAAGGTCAAATTAGTAGTGGAAAGAGAAATACAATCAAATATGTGTATTGGGGGTGTGGGGAGTTGATGATAAGATCAGCTCTAGAAATATACAAAATATTAAGTGGTATTCTACAACCCAAATGCCTTAGTCAAGTGGCTCATGTTTACATTTTTATAAAGTACATTTTTTTCAATATTTGTAGCCAAATTTCAGTGTAAGAGTATTATTATTAAGTAATACTTGCAGTCTTATTTCTCCATGTAAACATCCTCTCCCACCAGATTTCATTCCAAGGATGTTCAAGAGACCTGTTGGTTCAAATATTTGTGTGTTCTCTGTTCTCTGAGCACCAGGCCCACGGAAACGAAGGCACGGCTGAATTTAGATGTACCAGTCATTACTTAAAATGAAATGTGCCCCTTAACTTTCAACCAACCGTAGAAGGCAAAAGAGGAAGAGACTGGAAGATCTGCCCAAACACTATCAGCGGTTACCTCTGAGCAATGGAATAAAGGATGACATTTTCTGCCACATTATACTCTGGACAATGGTCATTCTGTACAATGACCAAATTTTCTACAATGATCCATTGGGCTTGGTTTAAACAGGAACACAAAACAATGAGTACTACCCTTTGTACATGGGAACTTTCATTTGCTAACAGATGGGCCCAGAAGTTACTACTATGAGATATTTTGCTTATGCCCTTGTGGTGGAAAATGTCTAATCATCTTTATTTTAAAACAGGCTTTGAACACAGGCATGACCTTCGGAAATAATCTACTGCAATATCCGCTTGTTTTAGATGCAAAAACTAAGAGGGTTGAAATGATTTGTTTAAGATTACACAAATAGCAACAGCTTCGTGACTAAAACCTCAGTGTCCTGACTTCCAACTCAGAGATCCTTCCATTACACCAGATGTTTAAATTAACACTTCTCGAAAGTCCACCAACATGGGGATTAGGGAGGGCACTTGTGATGAGCCCGGGGTGATGTATGGAAGTGTGGAATCACTGTATTGAACACCTGAAGCTAATATAACACTGTATGTTAACGGACTAGGATTAAACAGAAAAACTTAAAAGAAAGTCCACCACATTTGAGGGGCATCTATGCTGTGTTGAGATGCTACTGGAATACATCGATGCATAAAACCTAGTCCCTGTCCTCAGGGGAGAGAGTTCTAAAACAAAGTACAAACTGTACTCATTATAGAAATCTGTAGCAGCTACTGGTGAAAGATGCCATTTGATTTTTTTTTTCTCCAAAAGTCTACATTCAGTCGGTCAACATTCTGGTACCAGTCACAAGCTGTAAATCCTCCATAATTTGGAAGGGAGGCAGTAGGGGAAGAGGGTTATAATAAGTTAGCAAACAACCAATTATCCTTTAACTTTACTTTTTCAGAGTAACTGTGAACTTTACTTCTATTAGGCATTCCTGCCGCCCTTCTCTAGTCAGGCAGCACCCATCCCTTTGAAAGGAGGAGAAATACACTTACTTTTTTCTTTCTTTTTTAATTTGTAGTGGTTCTAAGAACCTGTGAGTGATATAGCTCCATTTGAGAGCTACATGAAACTGCTGATATTCACCTCTTTCTCCTTCCCTGGCATTCAGATTTTTTCTGTCTCCTTAGACTTTTAGGGCCAGATCTGCCATCGTCCTAAAAACAGTGGCATGGCTCTGAAAACACCCGCGCTGGCTTCCAGGACCCCTACCAAGGAAGGGGCTCCGCCACCCTGTGCCTCAAACGTCCAGGAGAGAGAGGAGTTCGTCACTCCCTCCAACTCCTGTTTATTCTTGCCGTCAAGCCACCTCAACCAAGGGAAAGTCCTCCTTTCAGCTGACAGATCTGTGACTCCCAGAGGGGCACATTCTGAGAAAGGAACAGCTGAGAGGGACCCTGGGGAGTAAGTGACGGAGGGAGCTCCAGGGGCGGACGAGCGAGCGCCAGATTCTCTCCCAAAGACGGAATCCGGAGAGTAAAGAACTGGCCTTCCTGCACTCAAATTAGAACACCGCATCACTGAAAAACGTTACGGTTCGCAGCAGCAGAATTCAAAAATAAAACCACTCACCTGCAAAGAGGCCACCAGCAGCAGCCGCAGTCGGTCCTCAGAGGAGCCAAGCAGCCAGCTCCTCCTACAACTCATCCCCGCCGCCGGCATCGACGCTCTTTTCTAGCTCTGGAGCCAGAAGGGGCAGGTCCTAGCGCTCTGCCTATTGGAGGGTCGAGCTGTCATTCATTTAAGGCCTCGCCCCACTCCCGGGATCAGGTCCGGGTCTTTTCCGTTTTCCAAAGCACGGGAGGTAGAGGGCGAGGCTTTGATTGGCTCTCTGCGGAGACGAGCATATTCTCAGACCAGTAAGAAGCTGATTTCGACGCCGGTGGGCGGGTCTGGGCCTGGGGAAGTAGAAAAAAAACAAAGCCGGAGCATCGCCTAGGCAAAAGAAAAACCCTTAGACTTGGGTAGAGTTTAAATCGTTGAGGTGCTGGAAAGCGTTTCGGGTTTCAAATGAAATATCCGCCAGTGTAGAGAAGTGTCCGCGGAATTCTGGAAGTGATGAGGTGATGCCTTATTTTACTTACGGGAAATTTCATCCTCGGGATGAAGGTGGGAGTCCTCGCAGACGAAAAGCGCCTGCTTTCCTCAGTGGTTGTCAGACTTACATCGTGATTAAAGCAAAAGCCTTTAATGTGCCCGGCTTATGGCCAGTAACTCTTAGTACGTTAATAGGGACCCTCCGTAGGCACTTCCCCGACAGTATTTTGGTTGGGGAAGAAAAGTGATAAACGGAATGCATGAAAAGCTTCTAGAACAGTTGAAGGGTGGATGGAGTGGAAAGAGGAGGAGAATTGTAGATTGGGAGGCCACAGTTACTGAACAAGAGAAACCCATGAAAATATCCAAAGCTCGGCACGAGGCCCTTTAAGCACCGAAGTAGGTTTGAACTAGCGCACAAAACTTTGAAGCAAGTGTCAGAACTTTGGGGTGGTGGAGAAAGATAAGGAATGGTGGGTTTGCCTGACCAGCTGGGGAATTGCCCTTCTTGATTTCTAGAAGCTGCCCTACCTACTGTTTAGAGTCCTCTTTTGACTTTTTCCTGTTTCATCCTCATAACAAGTTCAATAGGTCTGTGACCTCCAGGCATAAACGTAAGCTCAAATTAAACATAATTTTGAAAAGATCATCTTTCCATATTTTAAACTCTGTGCCACACTATGTATTGAACTCATTACCACTCAAGCGTTTGTAGTTAGCTCTAAATATCATTTATCTGTCTTTGAATGTATCCGTTCCTCCTGGGATCTCAAAGACAAGAGCTTTCTTTCTGGGAGAGCACAAATCTGAAGCCTGACAGGTCCCAACAGGTAGGTGATAGGTCCCACCGAGCGATAGTTAGAATTTACCTTGCATAAGATTGACCATAATCAGGTCGAGCAACTGGAGGAGTTAGCTTCCAGTCTTGACTCCTAGGAATGCAGCTTCTAAATCCTATACTCTTACTCACTTGTTTTTCCTTTTCTCTGTGCCAGATGGGGACAAAGTGGGGAAAAGCTTTTCTACTGCAGTGTAACATCAATGCTCCCTACTCCGTACCCACCAACCCTACTCTGGAGTCTAAAGACAGCCATTCACGTGTCAGAGTCTTACAGCATTGGACATTTAGGGATCCTTACTTAGGATTTAAGGGCCCCTACTCATTGGGATTGGTTTTACTGTTGTGGATACATACACCAGGAGTGCTAGCTGCTCACATAGAACATTAGCAATACCAAACATCTCTTGCATTTTAGAACAGGTGAGAAATCTGAAGTTTAAGAGATTTACGTTCACAATTATGGAGCAGGTTGGGGGAGGGGTGGAGCTGTGCAAGGGATCCAAGGTTGCTAGTTCATAATTCTGAGATCTTCCATTGCCTCCCCCATCCCCCCCAAAAGCAGTAGTTCTTTTTTAATTTTTAAAAATGTTTATTTGCTTTTGAGAGAGAGAGAGAGAGGCGTGGGAGCGGGGGAGGGACAGAGAGAGAGACACACAGAATCCAAAGCAGGCTCCAGGCTCTGAGCTGACAGCACAGAACCCGAGGCAGGGCTCCAACTCACAGACTGTGAGATCATGACCTGAGCTGAAGTTGGACACTTAACCGACTGAACCACCCAGACGCCCCAATAGATTTTTTTAAATCAAGTTTAGGAATGTTAAAATTAACATCCATTAAGACCAATCAGGAGAAATTTAATTCTGATACAGCAGACAGTATAGATATGAAAATAACTCAGTGTCACCATCCACTGCTTTGCTTCCAGCCACTTTGGTGTCATCCCACTTTAATCCAGACAGGAATTGAAAATCAGTAAATTGGGGCGCCTGGGTGACTCAGTAGGTTGAGCATCCAACTTTGGCTCAGGTCATGATCTCAGAGTTGGTGGGTTCGAGCCCCGTGTTGGGCTCTGTGCTGACAACTCAGAGCCTGGAACCTGCTTCAGATTCTGTGTCTCCCCCTCTCTCTGCCCCTCCCCTACTCGTGCACATGCGCATGCATTCTCTTTCTCTCTTTCTCTCAAAAATAAATAAAAAGTCTAAAAAAGAAAATGCAATAAATTATCATAGCTGTGTTGTCTCTGTTTTTCTGTCTGTTACATGTGTATATTGAAAAGTCAGTAGTTTAAGGATTAGTAGCAGATTGTCTTATTCAGGACCTGAATAAAACACTTTTATGATAGCCTATGTACCTGGCCAAAATTATTTCACAGCTATTTATGTGGCCTTTGAGGTAGGGTCGAGCTGGTCCACCAAGCATCAAAACATCATCCATTGACTGAAGCAATTCTGCCTTTTTCTTCCCTGCAGAGCCATTGCCCCCCTCCCCCACCCTTCCCCCCAGCAAACTCCAGGATTCATTGACCCTTTTTCCAATGTACAGGGCTGACTCCTTGTCTTCACAGTGTCAAGCCACATCCTGATCCGGTTGTTTGCTGCTAGTATCTAGTGACCTATCACACCTTACCTTCCTCAGAGTCAGATTAAAATCTGTCACGTACATCTAATACTGTAGGGTCATGTCTGACCCCCACCATCACCCTACTAACTACAGGACTCCTCTATCTGCAACCAAAAGCTGGAAATGCCCTCAGGGATCAGTCACGTAGACCCACAGAGGGGCCATTAAAGCCATCTGTCCATTCACAAGTGAAAACGTAGAATCCTCATTTCACAGAATAGTATGAAGAATAACAGAGGCAGTTTTGAAACCGTTTCACAATCTGTGAAGCACCTTACATCAGCCATTTAATAGAACTGGGAATTGAGGCATCTGCTTGACCTCAACCTGTTTCTTTATCTGCAAAGTAGGAATAAAACCTGTATGACTCATGTGAAAATTCAATGAAATAATACAGTGCGTACCCGACACATGAAAAGCATTCAATAAATGGTAGTCTTAACAATTACACTAATGATAAATGTAAAGTGTTCTCACTACTTAGAAGTACTCTTAATTTAAGAACTCAAGAAACTTTGGGCCTTGTGCCTTCCTTCCCTTTCCTGCTCTCAAGTAGAGACCTCAGCTCCTGCAGAGGATACAGGACAGGAGCCTCCCAGTTCCTCTTGGCTCCCCAGAGAAGTGACTGTTAGGAGGAAGTGAATGTGGAGAGGGTGCAGACCCACTGACAAGGCCGGGAGCCTCCTGTATTGGGAGCTCTGAACTATGTGAAGTTTCCCCATCCTAAGTTTCAACCCTGAGCATCTTTGGGCAGGAAGAGAGCCCCGATGATTTTTTTTTAATTTTCCACTGTCAGTTCTGGAGTGTGTAGGGACACCCAAAACTCAAGGACAAGGGAGGGAGGTAGGAAACTTGTAGAAAATCAAGAGGCACCTTGTCCCTATCCAAAATTTTACCTTACTATTGAGAAAAAGGGCACATTTCTTTAAATTGCTTATTTTTCTATGGTGATGAAGAAAGTAGTCATAATTTCTGCCCAGTGGAGTTGTTTCTTAAACGCATTATCATCTTTACATACTGGAACATTATGTTGAAAACTATTACATTGTATAAAGTTTAGAAAAGAAAATATATAAAATACCCATAATCCGGGGTACTTGTTGGTTAAGTGTCCAACTTCGGCTCAGGTCATGATCTCACAATTTGTGAGTTCAAGCCCCGCGTCGGGCTCTGTGCTGACAGCTCAGAGCCTGGAGCCTGCTTCAGATTCTATGTCTCCCTCTCTCTCTGTCTGCCTTTCCCCTGCTCGCCCTCTGTCTCTCTCCCCCTCAAAAATAAACATTAAAAATTTTTTTAAATACCCAGAATTTATCATTAACAATTTTTATTTTCTTCTGGTTTTCCCTGTAAATCAATTATTAAAAAAAAACAACAACCTGGAATCCATAATGTATATACTATTTTATAGCAACATTTACTTAATTTATTATGAGACTCTCCCCCTGTCATTTAAAATTCTTTTTCAACCTGTAATTCCATCATGTGAATGTGCCTTCAAGAATTGTGTCTCACAATTCAACCAATCTACTGTTCCTGGACTTTGTGGGTGTTTCAGTGTCTTGAAAAGATTCAGGGATTTAAATGGGCTGCTTCTTTCCCCCAAATGACAGGGTGCTCTGGAAATGTCTGTTGAACCAGAGGGACTGTCTACTGGCCCCAGTTCTTTTTTGACAGGGCTGGTAAGGTGGGCAGGAATTCTTTTTCTCTGTGCCCTGGTGTCACAGCGCTGAGAGAGCTGAAGCCTTTTAAGCCTCAGAGCTCCTGGAGGGGTTGACCTTTAACCCCTGCTCCCTGCAGGGTTTCCTGAAGAAAAAGGAATTTAGGTGACAGAAAATCCGGGCAGGAAACGGACAGGTGTCCATTAATAGAACCTTACAAAACTCCTGGCCTTTGTGTCTCCATTTTATAGATAAGGAAAGTAAGGCTCAGAGAGAGAGTTAGTCCAAGCCTGCATGGCTAGTTAAGAGAACCCGAGCTTGACTCCTAGGCTCGGTTCTAGAATTTTGACTCATCCCAACATGCTTCCCACTGCTCTTAAAAGCTGATGGATAGAACTTCATTCCTTTTTTTTTTTTTTTTCCTGTGAGAAATTTGTTGTCAGTCTTCTAGGATATATATTTATATCCACTCCCTCCAAAAAAAAAAACCAAAAAAAAACACTTCCTGACTTTCCAAGAATTCCTTCTGTCTGTGGACTTCCTGAGTTGGCTCACTCTATACCAAAAGAACGTGTCTTTGGTTTTTGATGAACAATCAGATGATTTAGGTTTTCCCCACACACATTGCTTATTTTCTTATAGAAGTGACCTTACTGTATACATTGGAAGGTCAGAGTCATAAAAGGAAGTTCTTATAAATCCTGCAGCAATTTAACAACATTACACATAGTTCCCTTAGCTTCTGGGATTTATGAAGTATGCCTGTGTGTATGTGTATGTGTATGTACAATATGAAATGTGACTTAACCTATATGATATGGAGCATGTACATAGCAATAAACCTATTTTTCTGGTTTGGCTCATAAATGGTTTCTTAAGGAAATTCTAAAAAGGGTTTTCCAGAATTGCGTAGAGCCATGAAGCGTTCTTGAAATGGATGTATCACATCCCAATATGATACTTGGAAGCCAGTAACATGTATTTGGAGGTGTGGTTTCTAGAACATGTTGCTAAAGTCTCTTTATACAATTTAGTCAAAATCAGTTTTAATCAAGGGTACATGTTTTAAAATACCTTCCCTCCCCCAATCAACACACACACACACACACACACACACATACACACACACACACACACCCTAGTACCCTAACCCAAGCTACCATCACCTGCCTGGATTTTCTCAGTAGACTCCTAACCAAATTTTCCTGAATTCACTGTTGCTCTCTTTTAGGCAGCCCAAGTGATACTGGTAATCTTTGGAGTCATACATCACAACTAATCTCCCATCCCCTCTAGCTTAAAACACTGCAGCGATTTCCCATTATTCCTAATATTGGCCTTCCTTCTTCCTCCCCGTCGCCACTAGGCCTCTGTACATGCATTTTCCCTCCCTAGAATGCTGCTTCCTCCCAAGTTAAAGTACGGAACAATAATTCAAGTTTCCTAATTCCCAGGCTGAATCTCTAATGCAGGTATATTACTGGGGACTAATAACTATCCAGTAGGAAGAAAATATGACTTGCAGGTTCAAAAGGAGTGTTAAGAGTGCGAGCTTTGGCAGCAGTCTGTCGGTTCGGTGCTGTGCTCATCGTGTGAACCTGGGCAACTTGTTTGGCATCCTTACCTTTTTGAAAGATACCCACCTTATAAAGCTGCATTGTTTAAATAAGTTAACATATGGAAGGAGGTCAATAAATGTTAGCTTTAAAACGTCTCCATGGTAGATAAAGGGCCCAGTATTATTTCTTACATATAGAACAAAATCAACCTTATTCATACTCTCTTTTCTTCTGGAGAAAAACTGGGAGGCCCTCCTAGGGCCGGAGAAGGCTGGTCCTAGCAGATAAGGTTTCCGGGGCTGCACCACATAAGGTAAGGCATGTGATTACTTAGTGAAAACAAGTGTCAGGCCACAGATGATAGTGTGTTGAGAACAAATGAAGCCAGGGGTTTAAAAAATATGGAGGGAGGAAAACACTAGAGAAATCTAAAATAGAATTAAAAAACCACAACAGCAAACAAAAGACAATCTATTCACAGGTGAAATTATCGTAAGCTTCTAAACTAAGCCTTGTTACCTAAAATATCTTTTCCTTGCATAATAAACATTTTTGTAGCTACCTCAGGTCCCAGGATTTTTTGGCATCCATGCTTTATTTAAAGATACCTACCTTATAAAGTTGCATTGTTTAAATAAGTTAGAATGTTTTCTGGTGGCTTTCAGGACTATCATTTTTGTAGCTCCTTCTAGGTGCTGTTTTGCGTCCAGAGAGAAGCTATTTTACTTACAGGTCTGTGACTCCAGCGTGAGGGAGACTAAGCTCTTTATGTTCCCCATTTGAATCTTTACAGAATCTCTAGTACCTAAATGTAGACAGTTCCTTGACTGGCTTCAGAGTTCTCAAGGACAGAATAATGAGAATATGCAATTTGTTACCAGTCTTGTGACCATTAGCCAGTTCCAACAACTGAGCATTGGTCTTTTTTTATGCCAAATGAGTATCCTAGTCTCTGACATAATCTCTCAGTGGGATGGCAGGTAAGAGAACTAGGTAAATCACCTGCGTGGTATCCACAGAATGTAAAAGTTAGCGAAAAAAGGTCGCTCTGTCAACGAGGTAGGGTTTATAAGGTGAGTAACGGCAAAGGCACCAATGCTGCTGATTGTTGACGTGCTGGATGACGTGTTGAAACTCAGGTTGCTGTGACGCATGATTACTCCGTGACAGCTGAAGCAGAGAACTTGTGACGCCAAATGACCTACATCTCTTCACCTTTGAACTTTAAGCAAGTGTGTAAAAGCCAGGCATATATATCAGGCTAAAACTTCCCTTGTGTTGGAAAGCATTTCTAAGACCAATAGCAAAAAGCCTGTGTTCTCAGCTCTAAAGCAAATTATATTGGGCAAAATATTAACAACAGACCAACTTTTAACAAAACATTATGGAAAGTTACATTTTTTATCTCCCTGAAAAGGTAAATTTAGCAAATATATATAACTCATTATATTCTCAGGTATATAATATATAATTACATAATATGTTTTGCTCTTTGCTTAAACTCCCATGTTTTCTTATGCTTTATGGCGTCTGCACAATGAAGAAAGAATATTTGAAATGTATAAGAGAACACGGAATAAAATGTTGCCACAAATTGGAAAATCTAGATGAAATAGATGATTATATAGAAAATACAAATGACCAGAAGTGACTGAAGAAGACAGAGAAAAACTTAGATAAATAGACCAACGAGAACCAGGGGTGGGAGGTGGGGTTGAAGGTGTAAAAAGCATGTAAAAATGTCTACCCTCTAAAAAGTCCCCAAGCTAGGATGATTTATGAAGAGAACTCTATCAAACATTCAGAGTCCAGGTATAATCCGTGATGGTCACATTATTCCAAAGTATCAGAAAAGAAGGAATTTTCCCAATTCATTTTATAAGGACAGAATAACCTGGGACAGGAACCTTCCCAAGAATCATTCCCAGAAAGTCTCTCAAAAATATATAAATTAAAAAGTCACAAATAAAATAACAATTGATTCCAATGGCATATTTATAAAATACACTGTGCCAAAATAAGTTTTATTTCAGAACTTCAAGGACAGTTAAACACTAGAATATCTATAAAGTGACCCATTAATGAATTTTATTAATAGAACAAATGATTTAAAAAGCAAAAGATCAAGAGCCAGTGGCTGTAGCAGAAGGCAGAGGCTGAAAAATCAGCCTACTTGGAGGGTAGTCAAGATGCAACAAAGATGATTATTCTAATCAAAGAATAGGGACAAAGAGAAAATTTAAGTATAGGGACTGAGTCTCTAAACTATCCGTGGTTGGTGATCTCTCCTGTTGTTGTTTTTTCCCGCTTTTGGGGCCATTCTTCCATAGCAGGAAGATCTTTCTAGCACAAAAAATTCAAGCCATTTGGAATTCACCCAAGAGATTCCCCGTGCTGTACCACTAGCAAAACTGGAATACATCTGAGAAGGTGGCTGATGATGAGAGCCCTATCAGCCCCCGGATTAGACCCGTAAGCGGTTAAGGCCTCTGAAGAGACTTCAGTCAGTCAGAAAACATTTGGGGTAGATGCTGAGCACGGGCTATGGCTGCAGATAGCCATGCGGAGGGCATCTGCTCCTGTCACTCACTTGGTGACCTGGGGTCATTTGCTTCAATTCTCTGAGGCCCTATATTCTCATCTGCACAATGGGGAGAATATGACGTGTGTCACAGGGCTGTTATGAGGATAAAATGAGATCATGAAGAGGAAGAAGAACAGAGCCTAGCAGGTAGTGAGGCACGGGACTCCTAACCTGAAAGTGCTTACTATTGTAAGTTCTTTCAGAAAAGCCCCTTCACGTGTGCCATCTCTGAGCACCACATTAACCAAGTGATGAAGGTTAATACCACCAATGATAAGGTACATCAATATCACGAACTCTGTGATGTGATGTGGGAAGGAAAACCCGGTATTTTGTGGTATTCTTGCCTAACATGCATAACCTCAGTTTAATCATGAGAAAATATCAGATAAAATCACATTGTGAGACATCTGACAAAATAATCCTTACTCTTCAAAAATATCAAGGTCATGAAAGATGAGAAAAGCTGAGGAACAATTACACACTGCAAGGGACTCAGGACAACTCCCAACTTCTTTGCACCCCCAGAGCCTACGCCCCCACTTAATACTTCCACCAAAACAACTCAGTAATTACACTTGCACTTATATTTGTTGGACTGTAATTAACAATTCATGAGTTGGTCTCTTTCCTTTTGGACCGTACTCCTTAGGGACAAGGAAAATGTTTCACTTATATTTATATTTCTTGTTCCTGGCACAGTTCATGCATGGTAGGCGCTAAATGTACTGTTAACTCACTTCATTCAAAATTCCTAACACAATTTCTTAAACATTAGGAGACATTCAATGAATGGTTGCTTTTGGGTTTGATTTGCTGGTTGAGATCGGATGCTCTGCATTTCTGAAGATTTTACTGTTTTATTTTTTTCACTTTTCCTTTTCCATTTTTGCTCTTCTTTCTTTTTTGACTGAACAAATAATCCTTTTGTAATTCAAGTTGCTATCATTTGTCTCTGATCACATAACCAACTGACTAGTCTCCCATATCCACTCTATGTGTGTCTGCACCCTATTTTATCATTTCCTGATCTACCCACCAGTGGGCAAAAAAAGAGCACTAATATCTTAAACAAGTGACGCACACCAGAGAAGGCTATTTAGTGACACGTGTAGTGTCTTCCTTGCCAATCTGGTACTAATCCCAGCTGTGAGACAGAGTCTTGTGCCATTCTTGGGTGTGCAGGGTTGTCATTGTATGTGACTTCTGTCTCCTCTCTCCTCACCTGTATGTTTGCATACACCTGCCCTCCACCATCCCCTGCTCCATCCAGCCTAGCTACATCTATCCTATACACTCTGCCTCCCCACTCTGACTCCATAGCTCACCTCTTCTATGAGGAAGGAAATTAGGACATCCTGTATATGTTATCCAGGATTTTCAGCATTACAGAAAACAGCGGCAGCACCTGATGACCAGATGGGAGTCAATTACTGCTCCAAGCCAGGCTCAACCATATAGCAATCTTCCATTAAACAAACCACTAAAGAAACTCCAGTCCAGTTCTACTATGTCTCACTCTGAAGGGAGGTAGAAAAGTAGACAAAGTTAATGTGTATTGAGACTTTACCCCTTTACAACCAAACCCAAAGTCAGCGACAGCTAAGCATATACGTCTTTTGGGATTTCAACCTGCCCCACTTTACACACATACAAGCTCTTCCTTTCCCTTAACCTCATTCATCACTCGTGTCTCTGAGACACCTTGATTCTGATGCACAAATCAGCTCTCTCCTGGTCTCTAACTAGAACTGTGTTTCTTGTTTACTTCTGGGCAGTACCCATTTTTATCTATTGAAGTTAGGAGTTGAACAATTACCAAAGGAGGGGAAAATAAGAAGAAAGAAAGAAAAGATTTTTGTCCTTATAGTGCAAATTATTTTTTAAAAAATACACAATAGAGGATTTATATTCATCAAAAATATGTGCTTCTTTCAGCAAACAAGGTTATGAGTGAAGTCATCAGTTCTGTAAAAGGAAAGGAAGAAAACAACTAGTTCAAAGAGAGCATTTTTCCTCCTCTTTTCGGTATGCAGTGTCACATACTTGAACAATTAGTATCCAGTCAATTCAATGGTAGCATGTGGTGTAATATTATAAGCATGGCTTGGGATCAGGAGACTTTGGGCTTACTCCCACGATTTATTGTACCAGCTATGTGACCTTAGGGTAAATTTCTTAAAACTGTAATCTAAGTTATTTGTCTATAAATTTAAGATGTTATTTAAAGAAATTTTAAAGCTTTGGGCTTTCTGCAAAGTGGAGAGTGAAAGTCTTCCATTAAGCCAAAATCTTTGAAAGGGGCTAGAGTGGTTGGTCATAGGTCAATCTCCTCTCCACCCTGAATCTATGAAGAAACATACAAATCCCCAGTGAAGACTTCTGATTTGTTAAAATTAAATACAACCACATATAATAAATTAACAAACCTACCATGAATGAAAGTCAAGAGGAAACAATAACAACACATTTAGGTTCTTGAGAACGTAGATACTGAAATGATCAGATAAAGAGAATAAAATTATTATGGATCAAATGTTTCCAGAAATTAAAGATGGAATAAAAACTGGAAAAGGGTAAAAATACAAATTAGTGAAAATATCAGGCATATTTGGAAAAAAACACTTAGAACATTTATAAATAAAATATAATTATTATAATTAATTATTTAGTGGATGAATTAAACAACAGAATATATGCAGCTGAAGAGAGAGTTAAATCTGAAGGAAATACTCAGACTATAACACATAGAGACAAGGCAATAGATATTGAAGAGAGATTAAGCTACATAGAGGATACAATGAATAAGTATAACACATCTAATTGGAGTTCCTAAAGGAGAAAATAGAGAAAAGGCAATATTTGAAGATTGAGATTTTCCCAATACTGACAAAAGGACATGAATCCAGAAATAGAGGAAACAAAATCCTAAAATAGAGAAATAAAAAGAAAGCCACACCCAAATGTATGTTAGTAAAACCAAAGAATATCAAAGCCAAATAGAAGATCTAAAAAATAGGCAGAGAAAAAAAGTAGATAATTTACAAAGGAGGACAAGTAGATATCAGTATCTGAACAGCAACAATGGACACCAGAAAACAACCAAATCTTCAAAGTTCTGAAGAGAAAATAACTGTCAACATAGATTTGTGGATTTAGCAAAACCATTTTTGAAGGACAAAGGGAATAAAGACACTTCCAGATAAACATACATTGCATTTACAACCAAGAAACCTCCTGTAAAGGAATTTGTAAAGAATATACTTTAAAAAGAAGAAAGATGATTCTAAAAATGAGTTCCAGGATACCCACATGCAAAAGAATGAAGTCTACAAAAATTAGCTTAAAATGGATCAAAGACCTGAAACCACAATGCCCTTGGAAGAAAACATAGAGTAAATCTCCATGATCCTGGATCTGGCAATGGTTTCTTGGTTAGAACACCAAGAGCACAAGCAAAAAAGGAAAAGAAATATTGAACGTCAAAATTTTAAATTTTGTGCATCAAAGGACATTATAAGAAATGCACTTACAGAATGAGAGCTATTATTTGTAAATCATATAAATCATATGCCTAGAATGTATAAGGAATTTGCATAACTTAGCAACAAAAGACAAACAACCCAGTTGAAAAGTGGGGCAAACACTTGAATAGACATTTTTCCAAAGAAGGTACACAAATGGCCAACAAACATGTGAAAAGATACCCAACATCATTAGTCATTAGAGAAATCCACATCAAGACTGCAATGAGATACCCACTTCGTGCTCAGTACAATGGCTCTAATTTTTTTTAATGGAAAATTACAAGTGTTGGGGAGGATGTGGGGAAATTAAAACCCCTGCACATTGCTTGCGGGAATTCTAAATGGTGCGGCTGCCATGGAAAAGGCTTTGGTGGTTCCTCAGAAAGTTAAACATAGAATTACCGTATGAACCAGCAAACCCTCCTCTAGTTATATTCCAGCCCCCAAATTGAAAACAGATACTTGTACACAAATGTTCATAGCAGCACTACTCACAATAACCACATTATGCTGAGTAAAAGAAGCCAGACACAGATGGTCACATATTGTATGATTCTGTTTGAAATGTCCAGGACAGGCAGATCCACAGACAGCAGATGACTGGTTACCAGCAGCTGAGGAGAGGAAGGAATGGAAAGTGACTGCCTAATAGCTATAGAGCTTCCTTTTGGGATAATAAGAATGTTCTGGAACCAGATAGAGGTGATGTACTAAATGTACTGTCACTGAATTATACACGTTAAAGTAGTTAAAATGGTGAATTTTATGTAATGTGAATTTTACCACAGTAAAAAAAGTTCACAGGTGCAAAGAAAGGAAGAAACATATAGGTAAATTCAGAGAGTGCATAATATTATTAATGATGATGGTAATAACGTCTTATTTGTGTGGTTCTGAGAGTGAGAATTAAAAGAGTAGACAACACAAACATGTGAGTTGAGGAAAGAGTCATCAAGAGTTACGGCCTTAAAGTCCCCACGAGACCCTTGAACATCGCTTGTAGGAATTTTAAGTTTTGAGAGTCAATGGCTCTCACGTGCTTTTAACTGTGTTAAATGTTTTATATTGTCACCCAGTGAACAAACAAACATATGTATAGGAAACAAAAATTTTACAAAATAATCCTTGCTCTGTGTATATTTATACACTATTTTCTCATCTAATTAATCTCCATTTTCAAAATGCTAATTGTGTCCCATTAGGTTGATTTCATAACTCACTAAAGGACTATAACACACTCCTTAAAAAAACTGGTGTAAATAATGTGTGGTGGCACCCAAGTAAAAACATGGACAAGAAAGAAAGTAAATAAAGAAATAAAGAGAGGAAAATGTCTTGAGTAGTTCAATGATCTACTCAAAAGCTGGGTCAGCAAGCATATGCAAATGGTGAATTGCGGTATTTTCCACAGTCTTTTGAAGATATCACCCTGGTCCAGTATGGTGATCTCAATGGGGCAAAAGTGTGTTTCTACTAATGCACTGGGAACGTTTGAACAATTCTGAATTTGTGTAGTGTTCTGTAAACCAGCAAGATAAGTTCTCTTGAGTTAATCAACATGAATACAGCTAATGGAAAGGATTTCATATGCATGCACTTTGCAGAATGACCCATCTCTTGTTATCTTGGACAGTGACCTCATTTCTCCTGGTTTCAGTTCCCTCATCTGCAAAATTAAAGAGAACTTTTAAGCTTTTCCTAAAAAAGAAATCTGTAATTCACTCTAACAAGTCTACATAGATCCCTGATTTCACACACACACACACACACACACACACACACACACACACAACTGCATTACATTAAGATGAAGGAAATTTAATGTAAACTCTTATGAAACACAGCACTGGCATCAATCTGTTTTAAAGTGGGAAGTGATGAGAGGTGATGATTTATTGAGTATATTTCTTATATATTTTCAGAAATGATTTTTTATTTATAAGACATTTATGGCTTTTTTAAAATTATTAGTTGATTGGGCATGGTGTAGTTTAGTTACTGCAACTTCAGGAGACTTTCCAGGTTAAGAAAGGGGATTTTACTGGTCAGTATCAGTAAATATGTCCATGTCCATGAACTAAATGACTCATATTTAAGTTCTTGTTCCAATTGCTGCAAGGTACTTCAAGGAACAATATTTGGTAAGTTATGTTTACACATGAGATATAAATGTCTGTTTTTGCCACCAGTTATTTATGTTAGCCTGTCACTGTAACCATTTGTGCTCTAAAGTGAGATGTGACTAAGATATTTGGTTTCTTGAGTCCTGCACTGTCTGGTAAGATTCCTGTTAGATGAAAGAGGGGAAAAGACACCCTCTACTTCAGCCATTTTAACTCTTTTCAATTCCCTTAAAGCCTTTGGATGATGTTTGCTTATTGTTGTTTATGTTTTATGCCGCGCATGCCTGTGTGTAAAATTTCAAACATAGATAAACAGAATAGTATAATGAACCCTACTTGACTTCAACTACGAACACTCTACCACTCTTGTTTTATCTGTTCCACTCACTCCCCAGCCTGTCTATTTAATTAGCATTATTCTGAGAGTTTTTAAGGTAAAATTTACATACATTGAAATTAACAGATATTAACTGAATAATTTGGTGACAAGTTACACCTGTGTGCCTACAATCTTACCAGCATTCCATCTCATGAGAAAGTCCTCTGCCCTTCCCCAGTGATTCCCCAAATCCCCAAAAAGCAACCACTGATTTTTTTCACTTAAGATGAGTTTGCCTATTCCGGAACTTCATGTAAGTGGAAACATTATATATATGCCCTTCCGTGTCTGGGTGCTTTTCTCAGCATCAGGTGCGTGAGATTGCAACCCCGTGGTGCTGCAGGCATCAGTACATGAATTCATCCTTTTCACTTCTGAGCGGTAATATACCACAACTTGCTCACCCATCCTCTTGTTGATGGACATTTGGGTTGTTTTTAGTTCTTGGCTACTGTGAATTAAACTGCTATGAACACTCACTCTACAACTCCTTTTGTGAACATATAGTTTCACTTATCTTGGGCAATGACCTGGATCTACAATTGCTGGATCATAAGGTAAGTATATGTTTAACTTTATAAGAAACTACCACGCCTTTTACCACACGCTTACACGCCTACCAGCAGTATGTATGAGTTCCAATTGTTTTACATCCCCATTAACACTTGGTACTTGTCAGTCTTAAATTTTAGCTTTCCTAATGGGTGTGAAGTAGTACCTTCATTTAGTGTTAATTTACATTTCTCTAATGACTAGATATTGAGCATGTTTTCATGAGCATACCCTTTGGCTTAATATGTTTTTCACACGTGGTTCCCTTGCCCAGAACATTTGCTACCACGCTTTGCTAATTAACTGCCTACTCCTTCTCTAGTCCTCCTTTATTAAAGGAAATCCTTCCTCTCATTAAATTAGGAGATGAGGAAATAAGCCTAAAAGATACATGAGAATGAGTTTTCTAGTCTCAATGTCAACCATTGTCTTTTCACAGCGCTCTGGAAACTTAGGAAACTCTCCTTGGAGAGTCCTGGAAACTCTTCTTTCCTCAACCCTCCTCCAATTCCCAACTTTAGGAAATACCATGGCATAGTTGCTCATGAAATTTGATGTTAAGAGGTACAAGAAGCTTGTAAGGATGAGACGAAGTGGAGACAGGGACCTACCACAAAACCTAAAAGGAACATACTATGTGGAAATTTTATTGAAGAACAGTAAGCACCTCAGCTTCAATATTTCCCTTTTGAAGAGATCATCCAGTGGCTTTCAAGCCTGTAGAGAAATAGGATGATCACAACTGACAGCATGAGAAATACTATTTCTTTGGAATATGGACTCTAAGTTAGCATTGATTAGAAAAGCATGGCTTCCGCTGCTGTGTTCTGTAAAGCTTCTTTCCTGACCTGTTCCCAATGTCTTCTAAGAAGATAAGCCAAAAACTGCTCTCAGGCTTCCCTTGGCCTGACCTCCAGTGACTGCCTGGGGGTTGAGGAGAAGCTCACCAGTATCCTGTGTGGGAAGAGAGGAGGACTGCCATCAAAAGGAACTACAGGTCATGTGCCCAGATCTTGCCACCGTCCCTTGGGTTCCCGCCTTCTGGTTTGCTCCCACTGAGAGGAAGGTTTAGTAATGTGTTTATAATTGGTTATGCCTCTGACTAGGTACTTGTAGCACACCATTTTTATCCCCTTGTAACTCAACATTCCTATGCATGCTGATAAGCTTTCTATTGCCAGTACCTGCATCCCTTAGCCTGAGAGCTTTCTTTGACCACAGGTGCATTCTAGGTGCCAGGCAGGCAGGAAATGCCAGTGAATTAACATCCCTGGGAACAGCCTCAAACTAATAATAGATGGGACTTAGGTAGCTAAGTCTTCCATCTTTCTCATCTTGGAGCGCGACAACACCCTACACCACCCCCCAAAGTTGCACGGTAGGAAGGAGCCCAAGTTTCCCACAGCCGTAGCACACTCATGGATTCATCTACTGGCTTCCTTCCCTTCCATGGCTCACTGCCCTTACCCCAACCCAGTGTTTCCTGAGATCACCTCCCAAATAAACAGCTAGCCTTGGTCTTAGTCTCAGGGTCTGTTCTGGAGAAACGTAATCTAGGCTAGCTTAATATCAAGCAAACTCACTAATAAAATATTAGGATGAAAATATTGATAGTAAATCTCTTGATGCTTTAAATGGTTCACATCCAGCGTTCCTAAAGACCTAGACCTAGACCTGAAGACCTGAAATATTATTGTTCGAAGATTCTCCTGAGATAAGGATCTAGTTTAAGGAATAATCTCAAAACCAAGGAAGTGTGTCTCACATATTTAAGTTCAGATGAATAGTCAGCTACTTGATTTCTCAAAGCAAATTGGTATAATGTATAATACTGTTTCCCAGCATATTAAGATACTTCAGTGTGTAATAAAAGGTATCCTCAACATATTGATATTTTGGCTCAATTAGTTTAGCACATTTTTGGAAACAAAAATGGAGAGGAAGTGTAATTTTGCTGAAGAAAGACAGCTGGTGCTGGTGTATGTATAGGTGTGCATGTATATGAGCCCAGGAGTCCTCAGTATTCCTTGCCCTCCACACTCTCACCTAAAATATTTTGGAAAGTTTGGGTTTATGGGTGTATCATGAGTTAAGTTTGGTTAATAGCTTCACATAATATTCTTATAGGTCAAGAATATGAAGAGTATCACAAAATTGAAATAGTGTTAGGGTTTC
The DNA here is from genome assembly GCF_006229205.1 of Suricata suricatta. NCBI lineage: Eukaryota > Metazoa > Chordata > Mammalia > Carnivora > Herpestidae > Suricata > Suricata suricatta. Next base: position 18,019,922 of record NC_043701.1, read on the forward strand.
ATGGCTCAAAGGTGCTAGAAATTTTCTGGCACCAAGATAGGTTTTGCTTCATTATCCATCAGATTATCTCCTCATGAATCCCAATTCCAAATCCATACATTCAGGCCTGAACCTTAGTTTCATGGCCCTCCTCAAAATAATTATCTTCCAGATACTTTAGTGTTAATTTCTCTAATACCTTCTAGTGCCGTAAGCTTATGTCGTGATGCTTTTAGAGAAATTCTTAAAGCCAACGTAGGTTCAGTGCAAAGAAACCTACTGGTCCGATTACAGATTATCTAAATCTCCATCTTTTTGCTAATCAACTAACAATGAAAGGCAGTACACTTTCCTAATCAATATCCTTATAAACATAACACCATTTTTGCCCTCCCTTTCTGTCATGACATTTTTTTTCCTAAGGAAACTAGTCAGTCATTAATGAGCATTTGCCGTCATACTTTGTTTTATTATGCTTCACAGGTACTGTATTTTTTACAAATTGGAGGTTTGTGGCAACCTTGAGTCAATCAGGTTTATTGGCACCATTTTCTCAATGTTTTTTCATTTTGGTCTCTGCCTCACATTTTGATAATTCTTCAATATTTCAAAGGTTTTCATTATTATTATATTTGAATTGCTGCAATGTCATGACAAAACTTTAGCAGACGAGGAGTTGCTTCTCACAGATGAACAAAGAAAGTTTTTTTTTGGAGATGGAATTTACTGCTGATGAAGGTGATGTGAAGATTGTTGAAAGGATTTAGAATATGACATAAACTGAGTTGGTAAAGCAGTGACAGAGGATTGGTAGAGCAATCAGAAGATTGACTCCAATTTTGAAACAAGTTCTACTGTGGGTAAAATGCTACAGAACAGCATCGCATGCTACAGAGAAGTCATTTGCAAAAAGGAAAAGTCCATCAATATGGTGTATGTATTGTTGTGTTATTTTAAGAAATTGCCACCCCAGTCTCCAGCAGCTGCACCCTGATCAGTCAGCAGCCATCACCATTGAGGCAAGCCCCCGCCAGCAAAAAGATGGTGACTCACTTAAAACTCAGATGATGGTTAGCACTTTTTAACAAGAAAGTATTTTTAATTAAAGTATGCACATGGTTTTTTTTAGACATAATGCTATTACTGCACACTTACTATAGTTTGAACATAATTTTTATATGCACTAGGAAACCAAAAAATTCATTTGACTCACTTTATTGCAAGATTCACTTTGCTGTAGTGGTCTGGAATTGAGTCTGCAATATCTCAGAAGTATGCCTGTATTCTGATTACTCTGATTCTCCCCAGAGCTGGTCTGTTTTCCTCTTCTTTGTTCTATGCCCTGGGAAGCTGACCTCTATGGACTATGTCACCCTCTAGCAAGTAGGAGGCACCAGCAGGAGGTCAGAATGTGGGAGGAGAGAGATGCCAGGGCATTTATTCCCTCCCACCCACTCTGCTTCCCTGAGGTCCTGTCTATGGCCTTATCTCCAAACTATAGCTACCATGGGCAGTCCCTCTCCGACTTTAGCTCTCAGCCAGGCTCTGGTAATGGTTGTCTCCCCCTGCTGTTCAGGCTGGGGACTGCAACCGCTCGCGCCGCCCTTAATCTGGTCCCCCGCCCCAGCTCCGGTTTCTGTAATCCTACCTGTGTCTCTATAAATAGTTCTTTAAATAAAAATCCTCTACACAACAAAAGTGAGTGTGCTGTCTGTCTCTTGTTGAGCCCTTGGCTGATGTACTCTCCTGCCTTCAAGTTTTCAGCAGTCCCTGACGCGGTGACAGATTTAGGGATCACTATCAGACTCCTCTGAGCCTGGAATCAAGTAACCTGTGCACATAGAGCCATCACATTTCCCTGTGACCACTCGCAATATTCAGCAGGAAACACGATATCAGAAATTGAAAAGAAAAAGGTAGAAGCATTTGTCTGAAGCAACTATGCCATTTGATCTAGAAGCCCATAGGAAAATATTATACTTGCATCTTTCAGGGTCAAGAATGGTATTTCCTGGAGCCGAAATAGAACTTTGGAAAATCTGGCTATGAAGATAATGGTATGTACATCAGTTAGCTATTGCCACAAAAACTCTGTGTAACAAACTTTCCCTAAAACTCAGTAAAATAACAGTCATTTAATCTCATAGCTGCAGGTCAGCTGGGCGTCTGCTCTGTATGTCTTTACTCTCCTTGGACCAGTGGCTAGCCGAGACACGCTCTTCCCATGGTGACGACCGATGTGCAAGAAGGCGAGCCCAGCCACTCAGGCACACTTTAAGCCCCTGTTTATGTCACAGCTGCCAAAGCAAGTCATATACCAGACCGAAGTAAAGGAGTGGGAGAAGGGTGTTCCTTTCACGGAGGGGACAGGGGGAGGGTGTAAACATTTTTGGCTGTAATCTTCGCAGTGAGTAAGCTACAGGAAAGTCATTCAAGGGCAGGCTGCAGTTTGTTCAGTTAAAGAGATGAAAAAAGTTTTTCTTTCAGTTTTCCTCTCATTCAGCACAGATGAACTACAGTGACCTTTTAAAATACTAGGCTAGGGGCACCTGGATGGTTTCGTCGGTTGAACGTTCGGCTTCAGTTCAGGTCATGATCTCATGGTTCCTGGGTTCAAGCCCCGCTTCGGGCTCTGTGCTGACGGCTCAGAGCCTGGAGCCTGTTTTGAATTCTGAATCTCTCTCTCTCTCTCTCTCTCTCTCTCTCTCTGACCTTCCTTTGCTCACACTATCTCTCTCTCTCTCTCAAAAATAAAAATTTTTTTTAATTTTAAAAAACATTAAAATACTAGGCTAAATGTCTCCATGCCCAGAAAGAGTTTCTTGATACAAAGATGATATTGCCCTAGAAATGGAGGCATTTTGAGGTTTCGGATGTTAAACAAATGCTACAGAGATTGCATTATCTGTTGGTGACTAAACTGTGATTGCCGGACTCTGAGACCTGAATCTAGCCCTGTCCGTTTATTTTTCCCTGCAAGATTCAGATTCCAAAAGAATTACTCTCACTCTGAATCCTGACTATGGAATATGCCCGTTAGTGACCCCACAGTCTGGATATCCAAGTGGTACCCCAAACCAATTTATGTGCATAAGGTTTCCTCAATTAATAACTGATTTGTACTTTCACTGGGGTTTATGCAATTTGGAAGGGGTTAAAAGTCAAGATTACAATAGTTTTCACCAGTTTAGTCCAAGCTGATTCTTTTTTTGCCCAAGAATGGGGAGAGATGTTTCCCCTGCATAGGACTGAAAAGGGAAAAAAAGCCCTTACTTATCTTGGTCATCTTTGGAAAGAAAAGAATGGTTTATGGTGACCAGCAAAGACAACAGCTAGAAGGTCAACCAGAAATCTCCATTACGCTCTAGCAGCGTGTGAGCCCAATGAGTGTCCATAAATGATAGACTGATTTCTAAAGAAGCATTAGTTTGGAAGGCATCTGGGTGGCTCAGTCGGTTCAGGTCATGATCTCATGGTTTGTGAATTCGAGCCCTGCATCAGGCTCTGTACACAATGCAGAGCCTGTTTGGGATTCTCTCTGTCTCTGTCTCTCTCTCTCTACCTCCCTGACTTGCACTTTTTCTCTCTCAAAATAATAAACAAACAAAAAAACAAAAAGGAACATTGACTTGGGATTCTAGTTGTCAAGTGGCAGTCTGGGAGTTAAGAGCAGGGTGATAGGAATCTGGTCAGCAGTCATGACAGACCCCAGAGATCAGACGGTACTGGGACTGGAATTTACGGATACGTTGGTTTGAACAGCTGAAGAAGACACATACGCTGCGGGGAGGACAGACAAAGGGAGTGGGTAAAGTTGTGGCGTCATGAACGAGCATGAATGGATACCGGGTAGAGGCGACCATCTTAAACGAAATGGGAAAGCGGTCCCAAATTAGATGAGCTAGAGATTGTAGTACCAGATTATGGGGGTCTTAATAAGCAAAGGAACTTAAATGGTATGTGGAGGGTGTTAGAAGCTGCTGCAATTTCTTGGCAGGGAGATTACCTCGTACAAACATCGCCAGTTGTCACAACTGGCTGGTTTTCATTGTGACTCTTGGCCCGCCTTTGGCTTGGAGATAGTAATGACCATGGTGGATGAAAGAGACGATGATTCATGGGTATTTTGACTCCTTTATGAATTTGATTTTAGCCTGAATCATAGAAAGAGTCTGCAGCATTTTCCCACGGTTTTTCTTGGCAGCAGCTGTGTGTTCCCATGGGAACATACATACTTACCTACTCAAACCCTCCTCTTAATTTATGCCCTCAGCCTCTGTTCCCTTAGATGTTTCATCTTTTCTACAGAGCAGGTTCACATATAAGCTTGGAGCGCAGTCCATTTTTCTTCAACAACTGAGGGTTCCTTTTGAATATTTTCAAGTACATCAAACTCCAGGTATAACTCCAAACAAAACATGATGAAAGGAGACATTTGGATAAACCGTGGTGTGATAATATCGCACTGAACACCATCTGCTGTGAACGCTTCAGCTCTCTGCAGTGACCACATGAGGGAGATGAGGCTCAGTGTGCTTCTTCAGTGGTTACTTCTAGAGAGCTTTTGCTAAACTCTCATCCAAAATAGGTAGCACTTCGCGCCCATGTGTTGAAAAAAGTTGCCCTCTTGGGGCTAACATTGCCCTTTTTATCTCCAGGAAAGAAGTTTCCTTCTGATCATGGCGGAGCAGCCAACACTTACCTCCCAAATTCTACCCTGAACTCTTTACTCACATAGGACATACTACTTTCTATGTTACTTTGTTTCTTTGCCGAGTGCTAATGGCTTGAAATCCAAAATAAATCAAGTTAATTAACAGCAGTTGTATATTTTTGAGAAACCTTGAATTTGGTTACTGTGGATTTTTCTAAGATACTGCTTTCCTTAATTGATACAATAAGTATTTATTGAGCTAGATCAAGTGCTGGTGATTCAGACATGAATAACACTTCCTCTGGAGTGTTTCATGTTAGACAGATAGGTAAAAAATAAGCTGTAATAAAACTTAATTAAGTCCTTTAAGAAGTGCCCATGTTCTGTGGGAATATAGAAGAAACATAATTGATTCTGGGGTTCCTGAGAGACCTTCACAGAGCAGAGAGCATTTGAGCAAGTCTTGAAGCAGAGGCAGGAGTTCGCTAAGTGGAGTGAGAGTATTAAATAGTAGAGATCAGAATGAAGAAAAAAGCACAGATCCATCAAAGTGTAGTACTTGCTGTTACTTCTTTTCACTCCAGATGAGTTTCTAGGAGTTAGGACTTGGGCATATCTTTGAGGGGCACAATATCCAACCACTGTGCCTGCCCTCTCATTGCCTTTATCTGGTGACTTAATGCTTATGGATGTCTTCTGAGCCCTCGTAAATGGACTGCTTGCCCTTGTTCAGAAACTAGCTACTGGGACATAAAGACACAGTCTCTTAACTCTCTTTGGCCAGAGGTAAACAAAAGTCCAAATATCCAGTTCCCTGTCTCAAGAGTTTTCTTACTGGAATCTTTGACCAGAGGCTCATCAAAGATGTGAGGACTACCTGCGAAAGTAGTAAGACATTTTTACTCAAGGAAGGCAGGGCTACTTCAAAAAGACCTTTCTTGCTTTTTACAACCCCTGTGGTTGTAATGCACTCAGCCTCTTGTAACCTGGAACAAAGTATTTACAACTCTAACAGTTAAATGGCATGTTGGGTTCTGATTCCATAATCAGTGCCTGTAGAGTTCACCGGAGTCAAGAAAGTCAGAGAGGAAGTTGAGCTCACAACGTTTATTGAGGGTAAAGGGGTTTAACCTATTATTTCCTGCTGAGTCCCAGATCAGTTTGGGCAGAGCAACACTTTCAAAATGTGTTCAGGAAGGCAAGTTCTGTTTTAATTTTCCCACAAATCTCTTTTCTCTCCCTTTGCTTCTAAACATATTCTCTAGAATCTGGGAATTTAGGATGATTTTCCCAAGAAAACCTCATTTCTGGAGCGAAATGAAATGTTGGCATTATAAATAAAGTGCACCCAACCTTTGGTCAAGTCTAATTTGAAGAGAGAGCAGTTAGCATGGTTGAGTCTTTCTCCAATGTCCACAACCAAGCAGCAGAACATGGCTGGAGACAGACTCAACCACGCTGACTACACTCATTTCAAATTCATGATCACTATGGCCAGTTGCTTCTTGGCCATCCTTCTCTATTTCCCTCATCTATTCCCAGTCCTGAATGATGATTGCATAGCTCTTCTCTCTCCTCAACCCTTCAACAACTCCTCCTCCATCCTCAAATGTTAGCTGACTTCTTTGCTTCTGTGAAAAAGATTGCAGTTCAGAAGGGAATTTCCCCAGACCCCACCACCTGTCCACAGCTGCCCTCCACCTTCCCTGTTACTACCGATACATATCTGTGCTCCTATGGCAGTTCTGTCCAGCTGTGCACAGACCCCGTTCCCTCTCGTGCACCAAAAACATCACTTCTGTGACTTTTCCTCTCTTTCCTGCATTATCAGTTCTTCCCTTTTGCCTGGATTACTCCTATCAACACACAAACATGCTGCAACATTTCCCATCCTAAACATACACATGTGTGCGTGTACACACACACACACACACACACACACCTCTCTTTTGACCCCCACATCTCTTTCCAGCTAGCATACAATTTCCTTGTAATAAAAGTATTTGAAAAAAAATGTCTACGCAGACTGTCTCTGATTTCTTTTTTCAGTTGAACTCACTCCCTGTCTTGAACCACAGCTCCAAAATGGATCCTCTCAAGGTCACCAGTGACCTCCAAATTGTTAATCCAAGGTCAATCCTCAATCTCCACCTTACTTGAGCCTTCTGCAGCATTTGATGGTTAATCTCTTACAACTGCTAGGAGGGCTTTCCGAACTTGGCTTCTAAGATTTCATTCTCTCTTATTCACTGGCCTCTCCTCAGTCCCCTTTGCCAGTTCCTTTTTGCTTCCTTGATCTCTAAATGAAAGAATGCTATAGAGCTTTGGTGACCAGACATCTCTCTCTCTAACCGCACTCACTCTGGGGGTGATGCCGGACCATCTCATGATTACAACCCCCACCTATATTCTTCAGGACTTGTGCACACAGAGGGTTGTTTACTGAGATCCTCACTTCTGATGTTCTGTCCAGGGGGCTTTTATTGGCCCAGGCAGTACTGGACTCTCCTCTGGAGAACCTGGAAGTCCTAGAGAGTTAATGCCTCCAAGAGCAATCCTTCAACCAAAGATGGATGGCGATTTGGTGGATAATAAAACTAACTCTCTGATCCCCCAGGATACCTTTGAGGCCCATTTTACACTCTTTTTTAGAATTCCACAATGGGGATATAATTCATTTGCCGACAGAATAACTTACCTTTTAATGTACCTTTTACTGACTTCTTTCCTCCTCTGGTCTCACTTCTCTTTACTGGTAATTCCTGGACCCTCCTCCCAAACAAATTGCTTGCACTCAAATTCTGGTCAGGGAACCCAGACTAAGACAAATATTACTTCTATGCCAGTGACTCCCATATTTATATCTCTCATCTAAACATCCCCCAAATTTCGATATCATATATCCAATAGCCATTCCCCACAACTCTGAATGGATATCTAGTCTCATTTCAAACTTAATGTGTCCATAAATTAGTTCTTGATTTTCTCTCCAAATTGCACTTCTCAAGTCGAAGTCATTTTTTACCCCACCCTTTCATACTTGTGTATCACCCAACAAAATCTGTTAGGTTTACCTTCAACATATGCACAAAAACCTACCTCTTGTCATCTACCCCTTTAGCCCTCACTCAAGCTACCTTCCCTAGATTATTGAGATAATTTCCAAGTGCTTCTCTCTTCATCTCTTGCTCCATTAAAGTCTATTTTCATCACAGCAGTCACAAGGATCCTTCTACACCAAAATCACATCATGTTACTCCTCTGCTCCAAACTTGTCAATGACTTCATCTCACAGCCAAAACCAAAGTCCACGGCATGGCACATAACGTCCCATATGGTCTGCTGCCTGTTTTAACCTCTGATCTTACCTCCCACCACTTTCCCACTCATTCTTTCTGTTTTAAAGTCATTAGCAATACTTTCCTCTTAGTACACTAGCATGCTACTTCCTAGAGCCTTTGCCCTTTCTCTGAAACCTAGAAAATTCTTACTCCAAATATCTACATGGTTTGCCTATTCATTTGTTAAAGTTCTTACTGAAATATCATCTTATTTAAAAGACTTTCTTTGTTAGGCATGAGCCTACATGTTCTCCTATGATTCCCTTGTCCAACTCTGTTTTCTTCTGCAGGTTACGTTCCTCAGACTCTTATGTCAGCTGCTTCTGGTTGGGTCAGTCAGTGAGAGTGCCAACAAGAGATTGGAGAAGTGGGGAGATGGACAGGGAGGAAGAGGTATTTTATCCTATCTCAGGTTGCATCTCCAGGCAGCAGTGAATCTGCCCTATGGCTCTAGTTTCTCTTGAACTAGCTTCTTGCTTCTGGCAGGCAACACCGACCTCTGGGATCTGATAACACCATGTATGTCCTTTGTTCCTCCAGCCTAGGAATGTTAGGTTGATTTCCAGGTTTCTTTAGCCTCTAGGTATTCCAATACATATGTAATCAATGCTTTCCAATAAATCCCTCTCTTTTTATTCTTTAGACTTATTTCTGTTATATTCACTGAATCCTGACTGGCAACTTGTATCAGTTTCAGTCCCAGAAGGAAACTTGTAATTAGAGGAAAGTTTAATAAAAAAAAAAAAACTGTTTGCATAGGTTTGGTTTTAGAAAAACAGCAAGGGATGGTATAGTTACTGTGGGCCAGTAACAGCTGGGAGCCATTACCTACGATCTCCTAGGCTCACAGGGGCAAGGCAGGGATTGTCAACCTCAGCACTATCAACATTTTGGGCCGGATAGTACTGTGTGGTCAGTGGAGGGCTGTCCTGCCCATTTTAAGGATGTGTAACAGCATCCCTGTTCTCTGCCCACTAGATTCCAGTAACGTTTCCCCCACTGGGATACTGAAAGTCATTTTCACACATGGCTAAATGTGCCCTAGGGGAAAGAATTGCCCAAGGTTGAAAACCCGCTAGGCAAGGGCAGCTTTCTAGAACCCTAAGAGAGACAGGTGTAGTGAGATGGCCATCCAACTAGACAAAGCTTCAGCAGAAAGATAAAGCTGAACCACAGTAATGCGATAGGAAAGGAGCCAGAAGAAGAAATATCCAAAGTTGACTCTTTTCTTTCCCTCTAATCTCTTGCCAGGGCTCCCACTAGCCAAACCAAACTGGAAGCCAAAGTACAAAAGAGTATCTTGTATCGTCTATGCACATCAACCTCTTATGACAGATAATGGCATGGCAGAAAGTGGGGAGCAGATCTAGAGAAGACAGTAGGTACCTGACATACTACTCTGTATGGTAACACTCCTGTATCCCCGTAAACACTGCCTGCATTCTGTCCTTTATTGTTTTCCATAGCACCTGCCACCATTCAACATACTATATATTTCCTTATTTGTGCTCAGTGCCTGGTGCATTGTAGATGTTCAGTAAATGTGTGTCAAATAAATGCACTATGGAATCCAACATGAGAAATTAAGTCCTGGACATGTAGTAAAATTTTACTCTGGAAACAAAGTATAAATCAGAGGACTAAAAGGAACTATTTAGATTCACAATAATATGACATAACAAGTTTATTAGTCATTCTTCCAAAGAAACAGAAACAACAGGATGTATGTGTATAGAGATTTCCTTTGAGGAATTTGCTTACATGATTGTGGAGTCTCGGCAAATCAAAAATTTGTTGGAGTGGGCCATCACGTGGGAGACGCAGGGAAGTGTATAGTTTCAGTCCTTCTGGTAGAGTTTGAGTCCTTCTTCAAGGAGGAGGTTAGTCTTTTCCTATAAGACATAAAACTGATTGGATGAGGCTCACCCACTTTATGAAGGGTAATATGCTTTATTCAAAGTCCATCAATTTAAATGTTAATCATATCCAAAAAATAGTTTCATAGAAACCTCTAGAATAATTTTTGACCAAATATTTGGGCACTGTGGCCAACAGAGTTGATATATAAAATTAACCATCACAGCAAGATTATAGTATGTTAAATTATATTTGTGGTATATAAATTATATTAAGGATTTATAGTCTGTAGAAAGTAGATTGGGATCTTCAATCCTAACCTTGTAGTTTTTCATAATGTAAAAAAAATAAAATGAACTTCTACTGTTATGTATAATTATGCACTAATTGTGAAGACAGGTATATCCCTAACCAATCCTATTCTACATTTTTATCATGTATTTGACAAAAGTCTTCAAGACCAAATATATTGAATGATGAAATCAGAATCCAAAAACAATTTATCTGAATGGTATAATAAGTACAAAAAAAATGAGGTTTAGTAAGGATTCAAATAAGGTCCTAAGGGTAGAATATATATATAGAATTTAACATTGACTGTGGTCAAGATTCTGAAGTGTGATTTAAAGTAGCACTAATCACAGATATATGAAAATTAAACAACACCCTCATAATCAACCAACAGCTCAAATAATAAATTGCAACAGGAGTGCCTGGGTGGCTCAGTTGGTTAAGTGGCCAGCTCTTGGTTTTGGCTGAGGTCATGATCTTGTGATTCATGAGTTCAAGCCCCATATCAGGCTCTGCATTGACAGGGCAGAGCCTGTTTGGGATTTTCTCTCTTTCTCCCTCTTTCTCTTTCTCTCTCTCTCAAAATAACAAATAATTAAACAAACTTAAAAAAAGAAATTGCAATGGAAATTAGTAAATACTCTGAGATGAAAGTGAAAACATAACATACTAACACCCATGGGAGGCAGCAAAAGCAATGCTCAGAGGGAAGTTTATAGGACCAAACATGGTAAAAAGACAGAAAGATATCAATCCAATGACCCAACTTTATACCTTGGAAAAAGACAAGCAAACTTAACTCAAAGCTAGCAAAAAGAAGGGACTAATAAAGATTAGAGCAGAAATAAATGAAATAGATGATATAGAAACGATAAAGAGGACCAATAAAACCAAATGTTGTTCCTCTGAAAAGATCAACAAAACCGACAAATCTTTCGCATGTATGACAAAGAAAAAAGAGAGGAGACACAAATAACTAAAATCAGAAATGAAAGTGGAGACATTACTACTGATTTTACAGAAGTAGAAAAAATGATGGGGGAGTACGTTAAACACGTGAGGGTGTGGAGAAATTGGAATCCCTTACAATACTGGTGGGAATGTAAGATGGTGCAGCCACTATGGAGAACAGTTTGGTGGGTCCTCAAGAAATTGAACATAGAATTACCATAGGCACCAGCAAGTCCACTTTTAGGTATATACTCCAAAGAATTGGGATGCCTGGGTGACTCAGTCAATTAAGTGTCCGGTTTCAGCTCAGGTCATGATCTCACGGTTTGTGGGTTCGAGCCCCTTGTCAGGCTCTGTGCTGACCACTAGCTTGGAGCCAGGAGCCTGCTTTGGATTCTGTGTCTCCCTCTCTCTCTGTTCCTCCCCTGCTCACGCTCTGTCTCTCAAAAATAAATGAATGCAAAAAAAAATTTTTAAAAGAGTGGAAAATCAAACAAATACAGGTGCTAGATGTTTATAGCAGCACTATTCACAATAGCCAAAAGGTGGACATAATCCAAATATCCATCGGTAAATGAATGGATAAACAAAGGCAGTATATCCATATAATGGAATATTATTCAGCCATAAGAAGGAATGGAGTGCTGATACATGCTACAACATGAAAGTACCACACAAACATTATGTTAAGTGGAAGAAATCAGAAGGTTACATTCAAAAGTTGCATACTGTATGATTCCATTTATTTGAAATGTGCAGAATAAGCAGATCCATAGAAACAAGAAGCAAATTGGGTCATTGTCGGGGCAGTGCTGAGAGAAGGGGGAATGGAGAGTTTAATTAACTGTTTAATGGTCACAGGGTTTTTTTTCTGGGGTAATGAAAATGTGTTTAGATAGAGGTAGGTGATGGTTGTATAAAGCTGTGAATGCTCTAAATGCCATTGAACAATTCACCTTAAAATGGTGAATTTAATGTTACGTGAGTTTCCCCTCAATCTGAAGAAGAGTATAAAATGCAGAGGAACTTTACACATATTCCAATTTTACATAGACTTTTTTTCTGGTAAAAGTAATTTAAAATGTTGTGTTATTTAATTATTTAGTACCAATTAAAGTGTTTAAAATGATTTGGAAGAGGAAAGCATATGTTCATTAATACAAAATACATGTGTGACTGCTAGATGGTAACAAGAAGTCATAAGTTCTAGAGATATTGTATTCCCCTAATAATTTTTTGGGGGGGCTCTCTAAAGTATTGAGAAGTTAACAGAGACTCTACCTCTGGTCAGTCACAAGGCTTGTGGGTTACTTTTAAGAAAACTACAGTTTATATGTTTGCTGTGGTGTTTTTTGTTGCTCTATTTGGCTGCTAGAGGGGTGTCCATGACTTGACATTTGGGGCCTTGTTCTGACACGTGTATCCCAGTGCACTGGGTTGTTTTTCATTGAGTTGCTTAACAAGAATTTTTATATTGCTTACAAATGGGCCAGAAACGGTTCTACATACTTTACACAAATACTGAGTTATTCAATTCTTCTACCAACCCGATGATATGGCCTCTATTCTTATCCCCATTTTACTGATGAAAACCTTGAGGCATGGATTGGTGAGACAAATTGCCCAAGTTCACACAGCCAGTTATTGGAGGAGTCAGGATTCAAGGCCCAGGTTCATGCTCTTCAGGATCTTACAGTGCTACACTGCCTCTGTGAAAAAGGGAGTATGTTTTAGAGTCCACTGTTGTGCAGGGAAGAGGGGTGGTGGGGAGCACCCCAGGTAGTGGTAAGTGTAGTATTCAGAAAGAGGAAGTCACTTCACACTAGGTTCCTTTCATTCTTGGTAGAGTTTCTAGACCGGACAATGGAGTGAATACGGCATAAATTGTCTATGTGGATGAGTACCCTTGTGATTTATTTCAAAAAATGTGCAATAATGGGAACTGGATTCTAGACCAATTAAGTGAGTTCATGTCCAGTTGAATGACCATACCCAAAAAGGGGCAATTACCGAATTTCCTTTCACTCTGTTAAGAGGTCTCTTAGAGTGGCAGGTCACAGAGCTTTGTGCTGCCTTTTTTGGACTGCTGCTCTTTTTTAAATTTTAATAAATTTCAATAAAGGATATCATTAAAAACAAATCTAATTTAAAGAAGATTGGTATCTGGTTCTCATAGGGTGGGGATAGGACAGGATAGCTAATGTGCTAGATGCTGGATGGAGAAAATTAATGTAACGAGATGGAATTTAACAGGCATGAGAAGTCCTTTACTCAGGTCTATAAAAACAAACAACTGTCCAAGGCCTGGGTGGGGTTGAGATGGCTTAATGGCATCACATGGGGAAAAAGAAAAGACTCCAGTTTCCATTGGCTGGAAGCTAAATATGAGTCAACAGCAAGTTGTTGCTGCTTAACAAACAAAACAAAATAAAATTCTGAAGAAATCTTAACCCGGAAAAACAGAACTTTAGTATCTATGGGGACGTGCGGGAACCCTTTTGTTTCTCCTTCCCTGGTCAGCCCATACCTGGAGAACCGAGTGGTCTTCCGGGTATTGCGTCACTGAGGGTCAACATCAAACCACAGAGGTCCAGAAGAAGTAGTCGGGAAGATGCAGCTCTGAGACCATCTCCTATGAAAACTGTCTGCAGAAATGGGGAATACAATTGGTGAAGGATGTTATATGTCTTTAGTTGCCTGGGCAGGGGCAGAGGTTCAAGGAGATAAGAGATGTCTTACTCTGTGCTGTTCGTTGATACAGAAAAGTGCCAGAAAGGGAACTTACTATTGTGTCAACTCTGTGCCCCGAAATGATAGCCACTTTATATGTGTCATTGCACTACACCCCTGCACCAACTCTCGGAGATAGTCACTGGTGTGTTTCTAGCACCTTAGGAGTGTTCTATTTTTTTTTTGAATTTTTAAATGTTTTACTTACTTTTGAGAGAGAGAGAGAGAGAACATGAACAGAGGACGGACAGAGAGAGAGAGGGAGACACAGGATCCGAAGACAGGCTCTAGGCTCTGAGCTAGCTGTCAGCACACGACCTGATGCGGGGCTCGAACTCACGAACCGTGAGATCATGACCTGAGCTTAACCGACTGAGCCACCCAGTTATTATGTGTTCTAGTAACTCTCTTCCCTTTGAAGATCCAGAGAGGGGAAAACATAAGCTTATTCATATATACAGTGCGCTGACACTGGCTCCAGAATTCACCTTGAAGACTGAGCGATCAACGTCAGAGGGAAAAGTCCTTTGCTCATAGGGTCCAACACAGTTGTACACCATCCACTTCCTGTCCTAAGACCAGGACTAGACCGAAGCAGGGCAGTATATGGGCTTCAAGGAAAGAGGGATTTACTGGAAGCTGTCAAATCCAGAAGTGGCACCTCCCTCCTTCCTCCTCAGCTACTGCCGGCTGGTAGACAGGACAAGCACCCTAGAGCTCTCTCTGCCTGTTCTCCGGTCACTGCCATCCAGCGGCATGGTGTAGCCCCTCCCAGTCACGGCCCTGCATCAGCAAGTCCCTGCCCACTGGCTCCTCAGCAACATCTTACTCCCACTTACTCTACCTTTGTGTTATTTTTCAAACAAGAACTTGAAGATACTGTCCAAGAAATTATTTGAAAAATACTAAGAAAAGCATTAGCATTACAATCAATCACTCCTGTATCTCCATATGAAATATAAATCCTGCTCTCTGGTGTCCAGGACTCTCCAGCTTCAAATGAAATGTGTTTTCAATCATTGTTCTATTACATCTCTACATAGGTTCTCAGTTTTATCTAAATTGAAGTTTTTGTCCCTAGAATCACTCTTCCATGCCTCTCCCTGTTGTTTCCTGCACTTGGAAGGACTTCTTTCTTTACGTCTTTCAAAATCATACTCAGTACTTCAGGGGCACAAGGGTGGCTCAGTCGGTTAAGCCTCCGGCTTCGGCTCAGGTCAGATCTCATGTTCATGGGTTCGAGCCCAGCGCCGGGCTCTGTGCTGACAGCTAGCTCAGAGCCTGGAGCCTGGAGCCTGCTTCCGGTTCCGTGTCTCCTTCTCTCTGCTCCTCCCCCTCTCATGCTCTGTCTCTCTCTCTGTCAAAAATAAATAAAACATTAAAAAAAAGTGTAAAAAAAATCATACTCAGTACTTCAAATTCCTTTTAAAGATCATCTCCTTCATGCAACCTCCTTTGACCCTGGCACCGCTGCACCAGAGACGAAATATTTGCTTCACTGAGCTCCAGAGTAGACAGCTAAAGCTTTTGTATGGCACCTATGCTGCTGCTTTCCAGACTCTGAGACAAGTTCACATATTATGATGTGGAGATCTTATATAGTTTGTTCCCTGTGTTTACAAAAACGGAATGTCTAATGGTTTCACATTGCATAACAGCTCGTTGTACCCCATTTCCTAAATGGGAAAAACAACTTGGAAAACTAAGACAGCAACACTATTTTGTGCTTCAGCACTTGTGCAACTGGATATTTAAGCCATCTATGATGGATAGAGTACAATGAGGAAACAGCTCTTTCTCCTGCCTCTGCCTTCCAGCACTCTGCTGCCTCTCCCTTCCCTCCCTCTCCCTTGGAGATATGGGCAGATCCAATGGCACTTCATTCACTTTCCACTTACTCTTGGGTATTAAAACAGTTTGGCTTTTCAAGTATTAGAAGGTATTATCCAGTTAAAAACTTCAAATTGTCATCCATGTCATGGGCACCTGGGTGGCTCAGTCGGTTGAGTGTCTGGCTTCAGCTCAGGTCATGATTTCACGTGTAGGGCTCTGTGCTGACAGCTAGCTCAGAGCCTGCAGTCTGCTTCAGATTCTGTATCTTCCTCTCTCTCTGACCCTCCCCTGCTCATGCTGTCTTTCCTGTCTCTCAAAAATAAATAAAAAACATTTTTAAAAATTTCAAATTGTCATCCATGTCAGAGTGTTTCCCTTCCGTTGGCTCAGAACTGATTTTTGGTTTGAGGACTTACCAGTGGGGAAAAAAGATATGTGACCTATTCTTTTACTTCCCTTTCTTTGTGCTTTCTCTTCCCCCAGCTCGCCTGGCAAGCACGCCTGGAGCTACTCCTAATGCACTGCCAGAATGCCTCTGAAATAAGGCTTGGAAAAAATGATAATTATAGTAAATGAGGTAGAGATGCTGGAAATTCCTTGGCTGAGGGAGGGGTGAAAGGCTCAGAAAGGTAGGCATGTTAGAACTGACTTATTGTGCAACACGAGAAAACTACTAGATGCCAGTGGTTCTCAGCAAAACCTAGAGGACACTCTTCACTAAAGTGGAAAGGAATGCTTCAAAGGAAGATACCAGCACCCTGACAAACACCATGTTGTCTGTTTCTGCAGGCCAAAGCTGGCAGTAGAAGATCTTCTGGGAAAGTGGGCTCCCTGGTTTTAATGGAGATGACAGGATTCTGGAATAGTAGAAACCAGCTGATAGCACTAAAGTGGCAGAGTGAAGGTGGGATTGGTGGAATTAATTGGCTGTGTTAATTGCCACAATAAGCCAGATAGATGCAATTATCCTAATGGGAAACAGTGACAACTTGACCCTTAGGAATTGTGGCAAAGACTAAGAAGCCAAGTAACCTAGGAGTGAAATATATGGGCAGGCAATGAGGGTATTGCTTGATTTACATACCAAGAAAACCTCCTGAATCAGTCAGTACCACAATGGAAAATCATGGTTTCCCATCTCATTTCAAGAGTTTTAGGCAGTGTTCAGTCTCAGAATCCATTGACCGAAAGGCTGTGTCCCCTTGAGGAAGGACCTTGAAACACCATCACAAGTAGTTATGGTAGCTATTAACAATCTTTCCCGAAACGATCCTACAGACTATATACAGAGGAAAGTGATTATTTAGGTATTTTGAGAGCTGTGGATAGGCTGACATGATACCAAAATAGCATTAACATCCTTATTCAGAGAGGGATATTCAGAGACCAGGTAATAGATGTCATCCTAGCCAAGACAGAGGGCTGTGGTATTCTTAGCAACTGGAAGAACTCTCACATTGGTCTTCTGTGAAGTTAAGTCTTCATGGTGAAAAAGGCTAAGTGGAAATTCCTAAAAGTCCTCCCTGACCCCTATCCTTAGGTAAGAATAGTAAGTTGAAGCCAATAGAGAATCCTGCAGCAATTGAGGTCACCCTCAGCCACTCAAAGGATGCAAGAATGATGCTCTTCATGGTAACCCATTCAATTCACAGTCTGGTCCTTGCTGTAAGTATATAGATTGTAGATGGATAGACTTTGGTTACCTGGACATTCTGGTCACTGTTCTACTACCCTGATGACACCATGCCAGTTGGGCTTGGTAGCAGAAAGTGGGCTGGAACTTTGAATGTCCAAGTAACAGGTGATAGGGGATGATTCAGGAAACTGACACATCTGTGGAATTTTTAGAGACACCGTGGTCTAGACTCTGGGTAGACAAACTATGGCCCGTGGGCCAAACCTGGTCCACTGCCTATTTTTATATGCAAACTAAGAATGGTTTTACATTTTTAAATGGTTGGGAAAAAATCAGAAGGAGAAGAGTGTTTTGTGACATGTGAAAAATACTTGAAATTAAAGATTAGTGTCTATGCATGACATTTTATTGCTCATTCATTTATGTATTGTCTATAGCCACATCCAAGTTTCAACAGTAGAGCTGAGAAGTTGCAAAAGAGACCATACGTGGAACTCTCTTCACTTCACACTGCTTCTAAGCGGAGCATAACTCACTCAACACAGTATTCTGGGTGCTAAGTGTATTGTTGTACCATGACTTTATTTCATTTCATTTCATTTCATTTCATTCCATTTTATATTACCAATGCATATCCTTCATATCAAAACAAGAAAAGGGGACTTCAAATGTTGCACTTTTTCATCACTGGAGTGTGATTTCTCTTTTATTGAATTATACTCATTGCTAATGACACTACAGATGGCTAAAACAACACAATATATGTCAACCTTACCAGATTAGGCAGCCATCAGAATATTTACAACTCACAGAAAAGCAATAGTCATAAATATTAAGAAATTTAAAATGGAAGATCCCCTTATAGCAGAATTTCTTCACAAAAATTAAACATGTAAATGAGGCCGCAGCCAAAATTTTCAAGAGGCTCATTTGGTAGCAAACCGGGAAAGCCACTGACCATCAGTAAGTTCATTCAAACGTGTTTAGCTGCAGAAGTTGAAAAAAAAATGTGTCCGGAGAAAAGAAACTTGTTTACCAGCCTTTTGATAAGAACGGCCAGTCCAAGCGTTGAAGACATTGGGAGCAGCATCACCAGGTAGTGGAAGCAAAGAAATAAACAAAACACAAAAAACCAAGGCCACTGGTTCTGAGTATCTTTCCTTGGATCTTGATGAGTTGACAGATGTCCCGGATAATGCTCAGTTATTGTTGCTCACTTGACACGTCAATGCCAAGTTTGAAGAGGCTGAAGAATTGGATCCTATGAATGGCGTGTGGAGAACAGTGACACGTTGAGGAAATCCATAATGGAGTTCCACCTGAGCTGTACCCTGCGAAGCCGTATTATACCTCCTGGTGGTAAAAACTTCTGCGGAACAGAAAAAGACTTAATGGGACAAATGTAATACAAAGCTTGTCAAACAATAAGATGTTAATGCCCGTGATTATTTACTGTATTATTCATCAGTAGATCCTTTGCAGAAAAGATCTGAATCTTTGTGTTGTTGAACCAATAGTGTAAAAAAATGAATTTTATTCACTCTTATGGACCTAAGCATCTTCAGTTCTATGGCTTTTTGTCAGAAATGGAAGCAGGGAGCCTGGCTGGCTCAGTCAGTAGAGTGTCTGACTTCAGCTCAGGTCATGTGCTCGTGGCTCATGGCTCATGGTTCGTAGATTTGGGCACTGTGTTGGGCTCTGTGCTGGCAGTGTGGAGCCTGCTTGGGATTCTCTCTCCTGCTCTCTCTCTCTCTGCCCTTCCCCCACTTGCACTTGCTCTCTCTTTCAATAAATAAATACACTCAAAAAAATAGAAGCAAAATATCCTGACTTCGTGGCTTAGTCGTGGTAAAGTTTAATTGTGATTCTTTTTTTTTTTTAGCTCAAGACTGAAATTGAGGTTTTCTTTCTGAATAAGAGCTACGTTCAACCACTATTTAATGCTGAATGAACTTTGGAAATGTTTTTCTAATTTTGAGATGTGATGTGGGTATTAAGAATTCTTATCTTTTAGTGATACCTGCTTATATATTTATAAATGAGAGGGCTTGATGTTGGAATTTGCTTCGAAATAACTGGGGGGGGGGAGTGGAAACCAAGGGAGTGTAGATGAAGTAATGCAGGTCATAAAATGATGACTGTACCGTACGTTACAGTCAATATTCTATTTTGTACATGTTTGAAATTTTCCATAGTAGGAAGTTAGAAAAAATAATGTCTGTTATCACAGCTGACAAAGAAGCCACATGATAGATAGGTTGGCCCGCAAACCTGTCTTAAGAATCAAGAAGTAACCAGGGCTGCCTGGGTGGCTCAGTGGATTAAGTGTCCCACTCTTGATTTTGACTCAGGTCATCATCTCACAGTTCATGAGTTTGAGCCCCAGGCTCTGTGCTGATGGCACAGCTTGGGATTCTCTCTGTGCTCCTGCCCTGCCCTCACTCTCTTTCTCTCTGTCTCTCTCAAAATAAAGAAATAAACTTTGAAAAAGAATCAAGAGGTAACCAGAGTACTCATCAAACTGTTCAAAGGACGAACAGTAGTCAGTCCTTCAGGTCCTGGATGTCGGGCTAGCCATACTCTAGAACTAATGAGCCCCAGGGGAGAATCAGAGGGTCAGCAGGAATGAGTCAAGCATATGATTTGGTTGAGCTCTCAGTTGGAAGAAATGTAGAATCCACTTGGTAAGGAATGAAAAAAATGTCCAGAAATCTCTGCCCATTGAGGAGTGCAGAAGGGACACCCTCTAGCTCAGCCGAAGACCCAGCTGACTGAGGACAGTGTGGACAAAGGCTAGATAACCCGGTATATAGACATGCATGATTTCCAGACGTCCTTGTACAAGTTTGGAATAGTCGAGTGAGTAACGTTCAAAAACCTTTACAAACTCAGAAAGGAGGGAAAGGTGATGAAGTTCAGTGGTTCAGAAACTTGCCTGAGATCAAAGGAAGTCAAATTGCCCAAAGCAAGGGCTGTTCTTTCATGGGCCACACATTCCTTTAAGAATTTAATTTTTTTATTTAACAAGAGAAGATAAACAAGTGTTCACAAAATAAATTTTTGCATTTGATTTCATGGCCTTCCCCAAAGCCTGGGATCCGTGAACCCTGATTAAGAATCCCTCGATGAAAATCTTACTTATAGAAAGTTCACAGTGGAGAATAAATGACAGGGAAAGCGAGAGGGAAATTGCGGGATATGGTGTGTCCACTTCAGGCAAAGAGCACATGGCAACATCTAGAATGTTTTCCTGCCCCAGGAAGCTACACGTGAAGCCGGAAAGTACCAGGTATGTGGCCATCATCTGCCTAGTGGGGACGTGTAGGGGCAGTCATGGGAAGTTAGAAACTGCTGCTCCGGGTGCCTAGGTGGTTCAGTCGGTTTAGCATTCAACTTTTGATCTCTACTTAGGTCATGATCTCACAGTTAGTGAGCTCAAGCTCCACATGGCGCTCTGTGCTGATGGTGCAGAGCCTGCTTGGGATTCTGTCTCTCCCTCTCTCTTTCAAAATAAATAAAATAAACTTTCAAAAGAAAGAACAAAAGAAAAAGAAAAAAGCTGCTTGGCTTGAGAAAACCAAATATTTGAAACTCTATCACATTTAAAAGTATAGGCCAACCCTGGCTCGGCTGTAATCTCCATTCATCTTCTACAATCACCATTAATGATGTTTCAACATTCAAGTTCATTCAAGCAACCTTTGACAAACCTTGTGTCAGGAACTGAGGGATAGGAAAAATGTCGAAATGTGGACTCTAACACAGGAGCATTCATCTCTGAATGGAGAATGTAAATAGCCCGTGCAACACCTGGCCTTGGATTCTTTGGCCTTCAACTTAAACCTCTCTCTTCAGGACATTTTCAGTTGTACAAAACCCCAGCCACTCCTTGGGAATTAATTCTTACTTGATATTCCTTCGTTGTCAAGATTTCAAACTCTGAAATTCTCTCAGACCACAAACTCTTATTCTTTTGTCATTCTCATACCTATTAATTATTCCCCCCTTTACTCTCCGCATGAACTCCAGAACTTGGATATTCATGTTCAAATAGTCAGCTGTCTTGGTTTCACCTGCCTCTTGGCTAGCCTCAATGCCACGGACATGCAAAGTGACCAAGGACCACTAGGTGGCAGTAGAGTCTCAACTAAACTGGCCACCAGCTTGGGCCCCAAGATAATTGTTATTAATCACTGGAACCTCACGTTTGAAGGGGCACGGAAGAAATAGAATTAAACAAATGGTAGAGAACACAGAGAGATATGTCGGCAGGGGACAAGGAGATCTTGAGCCCCCACATAAATGTAAACCAGAGAAGTGGCCGGACCTAAGCGATTGAGGGGGGGGGGGTGCGTGGCAGGACATTCCCAGGTTCATTGACTGTAACCATTTCTTACCTATCTGTGTGGGTATTCTCTCTCTGCCTAACTTCTCTGAAACACTTTATATTTAAGGGTTAGTGACTAGATGCCAGTAAGCCTCCTGGAATCCTGTGCTCTTAACTGCCTTGCTGATCCCCAGTGCCAAGGAGTCAACTCACTTGTCTCTCTCCTTGTGGGTAGGCAGGTGCTCCTACAGAAAGTTGAAAGGGTCTACACATTACTCACTTCTACATCTGTAATTGTAACTTCAGTGGGGACCTCAAGACTGTTCACCTTTCTTTTTGTCCTTAGTTAACTCCTCAGGGCGTTGCTGAGAGACACCATTCCAATCCTGCTCCACTTCCCAAAATCCCTTTCCACATTTCAGCTCCCCAGTCTCACATCCCCCTTTATCTGAAGGCCTGGGACCATCCATCCAGTCCTCCCCTGTCACCCCTCTGAACTGTAGACTGAGCTCAGGACCTACAGAGTCTCCGTGGGACCTTGCTAGAGTTGGCTGGGGAAGACCTCAGGAATGCCACCTTCTTCAACACAAAGTCATGAAGCAATCCTACATCTCATCTCAGAACCAACTTGCTTCTCTGAAAGATACCCTACTCTCTAGGGTCAGCTCGGACTGCTATAAAAACACTGCAGCCTGGGAGTATTCAACAATTAACATTTATTCCTCAGAGTTTAGACCCTAGGGGGTTCAAGATGGAGGGACCAGTCTGGTTGCTGGTTGGAGGTACCAGCCAATTTGGTTGCTTGCTCATTACATCTTTACAAGGTCTTTCCTTAGCAGGCATGTATGCAGAGACAGAAAGAGATCTCTCTCTTCCTCCCTCTTCTTATGAGTTCCCTTTATCCCATCAGAAAGGCCTCACCCTGTGAACTAACCTACAGCCCACCTCCAAACGCCGTCACGTTAGGGGGTAGGATCTCGGCACATGAATTTGGGGGGTGCACAAACGTTTAGTCCAGTTCGGTCACAAATGTTGATGACTGGAGTGTTTCCCGACTTATAGCTTTTACAAACCTCATCTGCGAAGACGGTGATTTCAAACTATTCCCTAAGAAGTAACAAACTTACATAAAATAGATTCTATTCTGGCAAATTTCAACTGAGCTTGTCCTATTCAATGATTTCTGATTCATTTGTTCAGCCATTCAGTTAATAAACACTTGCTGACTTGAGCCGAGACTCCCACCCACTACATGCTGCCAAATACAGAAATGTGCTGATGCAGCACTTTTGTGGCAGCCAAAGACTATTTTAAAAGAAGAATCATTCATCCAGAATTTGTCAGAATCTCCCTCCAGCATTATGGGAAGAGAATTCACTCTCTGGCCGGCAGGCATAGCCCAGTGTGCTCAGCTGTGGGCTCAGACTAAACAGTAAGTGCCTGAGGCTTAACTTTTTTTTTATTATAATCACTCCTGATATTCAAGTAGTGTTCGAAGGCTTTTTATCTAATGGGAAGATAATGTGTAAGCAGCAGATACACATAATATTCCCGTCTGCTTAATGGGCACATCTCTGAGAACAGTGATGCGAGAATTCCATCATATTCATCAGTTTGTGATGAAACAGATTATTATAGATCATCCACCCCTTTCAGATCACTCCTGAGTGAACTAACAAGAATGAATTTTGAAATCTATAATGCTGTACGCATGACCTTGGCCTCAGAATGATCTCACTACTTTGCATGCTGGCATCCTCTAAAGTTCAGACTGACCCTCCTTCTCTTAAAGCTGCCGCTATTAACTTAAAGGCACGTCCATTTTAAACTGTATTCATTGAATTAATGAATTAATACATTAATTAATGCAATTAATATTAATAAATCAATTTATTGGATAATAAATCTATTAACACATTAAATTATTCAGGAAACATTTAATTAGTTTAATTTAAACTGTGCCAATTGATTGGCAATATTTCACACAAACAATTGGGTGTAACACAGGAATATAACAGCCATGGCAAACATTCAAAAGGTTTTCTTGAGGAATAGGGGAGGTCCAGTCCTGTGTGGTCAGAGCATGCAGATTGAAATCAACGGGTAGAAGATGTGGGAACGTACATTCTAGCTTAGCATAACAAAGACCTCTCTGAACAACAAGATTTCTCTCAATATTCACTGGGAAAAGTGAATTCTGGGTCACCCGAGGGTGTTGGGGATTTGCCAACACCTGTGGTGCTGAGGATCTGGAAGCCCTCCCTCCCGCGCCCCTAAGATGCCACCAGCTCTGATAGTCTGTGATCTAAATCCGCACCTAGTGTCCGACCGTATGAAAACTGAGACCCCATTTGCTGCCGGCCCTCACTCAGCTCCTACAGGAAAGCAGGATGTGGCTGTAGGGACACACAGCTGCCTGTTTATCCCGACTTGTAGCAATGAGGGTGCTGCCTCACATCTCGTAGGTTGGAAACGCATGATACTGCAAGGCCGATCCTAACGAGGAAGCAAGTGTTTAGAATCATGGCCTGAATTCTTGATTCTAGCTTACAGGTGGAACTGAATTAAGTTATAAGCCATGAGAACACAATTACAGCAGCATGTTCCACTTTAGAATATTACTCAGTTTTGCTTAGAAATAAATCAAGCAAAGCTGAAAGATAAGAGACTGCACTCCTAAAATGCTGGAATCAAAGAAGAAAGGAGTAGAGAGATTCATTTTCCTGAGATCAGGATCCTTTCCCCTCTGAAAGCCCAAGCAAAAATTAAGGAAATTTATTCAGGAGTGCTAGGGCCGTTACAACTAAATTCACATTGTTGCTAGGAAGCCAAGAGTGTGGAGCCTGGAGCCTTTTCTGGAGCCACGTGATCTGAGGCAAGCCGCGAAGAGGGAACTTCACTTTGGTGAAGTGAAGTGCAGTGAATTTATTTCTGGACTTTGAAGAAAAGACTTGGTATTTGATTTGTACTGAAGAGTATGTATGGATCACGTATATGTGGCTTTATCACAATAACTAACAGCAGGAAAAGAGGGCATCAGGAGGAAGCATGAGCAAGGGCTTGTGGGTATTTTGGATCTTCAGAACCCCGCCCACTCAGAGACTCCACAGCCCTTGCCTTGGTGGGAGAAAGAGTGACAATCCTCCGTCTTGTGCTGACGGAAGGCGAACGCCCTAAGTCTAAAGACAGAGTCGGGGAGATGTATATGCAGAGTCATGGTGCTGGAGAAGTCAGCCAGCAGCTTAACAAAGATAAGATTGTATTTGGATGCGGTCGTGCAAAGTGCAGAAACCAACAGAGCTCAAAAAAAAAAAAAAAAAAAAAAAAAGCGCCAGTGTTCCTTTTCTTTTTTTCCCCTTTTTCTTTTTCTTTTCTTTCTTTCTTTCTTTCTTTCTTTCTTTCTTTCTTTCTTTCTTTCTTTCTTTCTTTCTTTCTTTCTTTCTTTTTTTTTTTTCCAGAGCCAAAGAGTAGTCCTTATGTATTTATTACATGCTGAATTCTAGGAGAAATGTGTAACAATCATCAATCAATATTAATTGTTTTAAAAATAACTAACATAAACCCTGCTTATTGCTTTATAAACAAAGGCCATTGGCTTTCTGTAACCACAAGGAATGGCCTGAAAGTCCATCAAAACTCTTGCAGTTCTGTATACAGTTGACTCCAAGACAGTGTGCAGGGGTTAGGGGCATCAACACCCCCACCCGAGCAGCTGAAAATCCACACACAGCTTTTGACTTGTCAAAAATTTAACTACTAATAACCCGCTGTTGATGGGAAGCCTTACTGGTAACATAATCAGTCAATGAACACACATTTTATGTGTTATGTGTATTATATACCGTATTCTAACGAAGTAAGCCAGAGGAAAGAAAATGTTCTTAGGAAAATGACAAGGAAGAGAAAATACATTTACAGGGCCGTGCTGGAAAAAAACCGTGTGTAAGTGCACCAGCACCGTCCAAACCTGGCTTGGTCAGGGGTCAACGGTACTTTTAAAATGTGAATTACTTTCCCAACACACTGGAGAAACAAAAATACTCTATTTTTCTGTCCCTCTGAGCTTCAGCGTCTTCATTCTGATACATAATTAGTCTGACAACTACTCAGACCAGTTTTCTAACTCCCCTAGTTCAATTCCACTTTCCTCCAGTTAGCAAATTCTCCATTTTTACAAACTGACATCATAAAAGGGATAGACCCTTTAGGGAATATTTGATTTCCATTTCATTTCTTGAATACTCAAAACAAGGGGTGAATGGGTGGCTCAGCTGGTTGGGAGTCTGACTTCAGCTCAGGTCATGATCTCAGAGTTTCTGGGTTCGAGCCCCATGGCAGGCTCTGTGCTGACAGCTTTGGGTTCTGTGTCTCCCTCGCTCTCTACTACACCCACACCCCTACCCTGGCTCGTGGTCTGTCTCTCTCTCTCTCTCAAAAATAAATAAATGTTAAAATTTTATTTAAATAAAAAAGAATTTATTTAAAAACTTTTTTTAAAAACATTTATTTCATTTTGAGAGACAGAGACAGAGCACAAGCAGGGAAGGGGCAGGAGAGTGCAAGGGAGACACAGAATCAGAAGCAGGCTCCCAGCTCTGAGCTGTCAGCATAGAGCCTAATGCAGGGCTTGAACTCATGACTATGAGCTCATGACCTGAGCCGAAGTTGAATGCTTAACTGACTGAGCCACCCAGGTGCCCCCAAAAAGAATTTATTTTTAAATCATTTATTTTAAATTCTGTTGGGACTCTAGCCTGCATTTCTTGTTTTCTTGACTAAGTAATGATTTCTCTTTTTATCTTTTGAAATGATTTAGGTCGTAACTGCAGAAATAGTAGGAAGAGCTTCTCTTTCTGAGTGATTTGCTAACATGATGCTCCATCACCCTTGAGTACTTAAGTGTGCAATTCTTACACACAAGGACTTACCCCTATAATTACATTACAACCATCTAAACAGGACATAACTGTAATTCACTGAGGCCATTTAATTTTAGATCCCATCCAAGATTTGCCAGTTGTCCCAATAATGTCTTTATAGCAAAAGAATCCAGTTCAGAATCACACATCACATTTGTTTCTTGTGTATTTTCATGTTTCTTGATCTCAATCAGTTCCCCCAGTCTTTTTCTGACTTTCATGACTTTGACTATTTTCAAAATTACAGACCCCTAATTTTGTCAAATGTGTCTTATGATGGAATTGATGGATGTTTTTCAAGTTTGTATTTAAAGTGTGCATTGGCAGGAAGATCACAGATGTGATGCTGGGTTCTTTCATTGCATCATGTTGGTATGCAATTTCAATTCGTCATATTACTAGTAATATTAAATTGATCACTTGACTCAGGTGGGGTAACAGGCAGAAACTTAAGATGGCTCTGTGACTTTGGCTGATGGTGTACTTTTATGATCATGCTCTGCTAGATGGCAAAAGGGAGATTATCTGGTGGACGCAATCATATCAGTACTTTAAAAGTAGAGTTTTCACAGTCTGGTAACAGAGGCAGAGGTCAGAGAAATTTGAAGTGTCACAGGGATTCAACTCTAGGAATCAAATGGAAAAGACCCAGGACAAAGCGGTGCGATCAGCCTGTAGGTTCAGGGGGGGTTTCCTGGACCCTAGGTGACAGTCGACAAGGAAATGGGCACTTCAGTCTTACAGCTTCAAGAGACAGAGTCCTGCCCTTCCCCCTGCTCATGCTCTGTCTGTCTCTCTCAAAAATAAATAAACATTAAAAAATTAAAAAGAGAAAAAAAGAAATGGAGTCTTGCCAACCTGAATGGGCTTAGAAGGTAGATTCCAGGTGAGAGTCTAATCTATGATTTCAGTCTTGGTGGACCCAGAGCAGAGAACCCCGTTGAAGCCACCTGCACTTCTGATGTAAAGTATGAGATCATCAGTGGGTGTGTTTCAAGCTGTCAAGTGTATGTTAATACACTTCTTGTGAGGCCCTTCTTATGAGAGCCTATTCATAAAGCACCTACCTTCCTGATTTAATTACCTCCCAAAGGTCCCACCTCCTAACCCATCACCTGGGGCAGTTAGAAGTTCAACATGTGAATTGGGGAAGCATAATCAGTCCAGAATAACAATTCATAAGCATTTTATAAAGAGATACTTTAAGACTAGACAAACATCTTATTCCTCATCAAATGTTTACCCACTTATTAATTTAAGTATTAATTGATGTTTCTTGGATGAATTAATTACTAATATAGTTGCTAAAATCATGGTCCTCTGATTCCATTATTTCTTCTGCCTATTCATTGACAATATACAGTGAGGAAGAGTTTTCGGTCCTTATTTATTCATTTCAGAGTGGTTTTATAAATTCCTCTTTTATTCATTGGGTCGGAATCCATTAGTGTCATTATTAATTTTATGCTCTAACTGAGCTGGCCTCTGTGCCTTTAGGCAGGACCTCATCATTCACTGGGCACTCTCTCACTTCCTGGTGGAAAATCTGTTCCCTGCTTCAATCCTGGAATCAGATAGTTCTCCAAATAACCTGGTTTCTTTTAATGGAGAACATCACCTACAAACCTACAGCAGTATGGATCTTTACATCTCTGCTTCTATGCCATCCCAGCCATGTGAAAAACTATATGGATGAGTTAACACTAATCCTAATCCAATTTCGCAGAGATCATTCTAGTTTTGTGTCTTTCTGTAGTTGTAACCTCTTACAGCAAGAATTCTGACTCTGTGGCTGACTACATGATTTGCAGAACTAAATGGAGAATGAAAATGCAGAGACCTTATCCCCTGGCAGGAAAAAAAATGCTATGAAAGGTACTAAAATATAAAGCTTTTAATTTTTTCCCATATTCTTGCTCTCTCTCAACCATAGTGTTTCTTTATTTGCTATTTAGTGTCATTTTAAGTAAAGAAAGTTTTAAATGGAAAATTGTTAGCATGAATTTTACTCTTCATCTTTATATTCTGCAATATCAGTTTCAAATGCAAATATGAGAGCATTTAAATCCTGTGCAAAATCATCAATGTTATGCAATTATATTTTGGAGCTCATACACATGTATCTGTCTCATTCTTATCAGAATAGTAGAAAGATTGCACAAAACTAAATTGTTTTTATTTCATTTCTGGGTATGCATGCATTTTCCCCACATTTGATTCTATATTTGGCTTGCAGATGAATGAGGACATACCAAAAAGAAAACCAAGTATGGTTTGCCCTATATTTCCTTCCTTCCATGTCATTTTCAGTGCAACTGGTTGTCTAATAAGCAGAAGTAACACAAGTAAGGACTCACGTGATTAGGTCAGGTCCAGCCCAGTGATTTCCCTGTCATAAGGTCTGCTGATTTGGGACCTTAGTTACATCTGTGAAATCCCCTTTACCATACACTATGGCATCAATATTTGGGTACTATCTTATCATAGGCATAAGCTTCACACTCCAGAGAAGGAGATTATACAAGAGTGAGGGTCATTGAAGGCTGTCTTAATTCTGCCTTCTGCATCTACCTTAAGATAGATAATGGGGGGCGGGGCGGAGGAGTCAAGATGGCAGAAAGGAAGGGAGCTCTGAAAACTTCGTCTGCCCCATCTATGAACTGAGAAGAACATGTCTTATCTGCAAGAGTGGAAGGAGAAAATACAGACTCCAGAAAGAAGACAACCTCAAAGATACCTGAGTGAGGGAGTGCAAACTGGGGAGATTGGAAAATGGGCCAGCCTGAGAGGGTCAGGGGAGGTGGGAGCCCCAGCCCAACACAGGGAAAGCACACAGAATCCCTGAAAGACAAAGGGAAGAGAAAGAGAAACTGAACACGCTGATAGTACTATCTCTAGAGAAGAGATAAAGAACATTTAACCCCACACAGAGAGAAAAACTCTCACTCCGTATATGATCGCTGGGCAGCACAAAACCCAAACCCAGGTGGCACAAGGACAAAACAGCCCCCACCCCTGTGTGATGCCGGCAGGGAGTTGGCCGTGGCGGTGGCTGTGGGGGCATGCACCTCATTTCCACATTGCATCTCGCCCCAACAGCGGCAGCGCAAATCACCAATTCCGGGTGCCAACAGGAAAACATAGCCTCCACCCCTATGCGATCCCTGCAGGAAGTGGGCAGCAGCAACAGCTGCAGGGGCATGCACTTCGGCTGTGGCTTCAGGAGTGCGCACCTCATTTCTGGCAGGGCCCTGCACCTTAGGCAGCGGCAGCGCGAATCCTTGCCAGCCCCAAGAGAAACTGTTCCCTCCCCCTACAAGATCCCGGCTAAGAAGCCAGCCACCAAAGCGAGTACATCTCATCTGTGGTAGGATAAAAGTGCATGGACTAGGATTTTGAAGTGAGGCGGGCCTGGAAAATACACCTTGGCTCAGCCGAGGAGCAAGGAGATCAGACTCATAAGAGTGGCTTCCAGCGCTTAGTTCCAGCAGAGCTTGGGGCACCGCCATTCTTATCTCCGCAACCACCAAGGCAGGGCCTCCAAGAGCAGCCCCTGAGACCTTCCTACACCAAACCACCCAGTCCTCAAGGGGGGGGGGGGCTGCTGCTTTTTTTGTACTTATTTTTTATTTTTATTACCGTTTTTACCCTTTTTAATTTTTTAATTTTTACTCTTTATTTTCCTTTTTCCTTTCTCCCTCATTTTTTCTCTTGCCAATCAGATATATTCTCCCTTATCTCATCCTTATCTCTCCCATCGACTGGTTATACACTTTTAGACTGTCCACTGTCCTTTGTTGTCTCTGCCCCCCTTTATTTTTTTCTTCTCTTTTTTCTCTTTGCTCTCCCTTCCTTTTCTTTTCTTTCTTTCCCCCTTTTAATTTGCTTGTTTGTTTGATTGACTTGTCTGTGCGTTTGTATGCTTTTGTTTTCCTTTTCAGGGCTACTCCAAGAAACAAGCC
>NC_043701.1:18050501-18067194 GCF_006229205.1 Suricata suricatta
AAGAGCACCCCAAACCCAGTAGAAGAAGAGAAATAATAAAGATCAGGGCAGAAATAAACAATATAGAATAAAAAAAAAAGTTGAGCAGATCAATAAAAATAAACAAAATTGATAAACCTCTAGCCAGGCTCCTTAGAAAGAAAACAGAGAGCACCCAAATAGACAAAATCATGAATGAAAATGGATCTATTACAACCAATCCCTTAGAAATACAAGCAATAATTAGAGATTACTATGAAAAACTATATGCCAACAAACTGGACAACCTAGAAGAAATGGATAAATTCCTAAACATACATGCACTACCAAAATTTAAACAAGAAGAGAAAGAAAGCATGAATAGACTGAAAACCAGTGAAGAAGTTGAATCTGTTATCAAAAATCTTCCCATGAATAAGAGCTCAGGTCCAGATGGCTTCCCAGGGGAAGTCTATCAGAATTTACAGCAGAGCTAATACCCATTCTTCTCAAACTATTCCAAAAAAATAGAAATAGAAGGAAAACTTCCAAACTCATTCTACAAAGCCAGCATCACTTTGATATCCAAACCAGACAGAGACTCAACATAAAAAGAGAACTACAGACCAATATCCTTAATGAATACAGATGCAAAAATACTAAACAAGATGCTAGCAAATTGAATTCAACAGCATATAAAAAAATTATCCATCATGATCAAGTGGTATTCATTCCTGGGTTACAGGGATGGTTCAATATTCACAAATCCATCAATGTGATACATCACATTAACAAAAGAAAAGATAAAAACCATATGATCCTGTCGATAGATGCAGAAAAAGCATTTGACAAAATACAGCACCCGTTCTGTACAGCTAACAACATCCTCAACAGGGAAAAAATGAGAGCTTTCCCCCTGAGATCAGGAACACGACAGGGGTGTCCACTCTCACCACTATTGTTTAACATAGTGCTGGAAGTCCTAACATCAGCAATCAGAGAGCAAAAGGTAATAAAAGGCATCAGAATCAGTAAAGAAGAAGTCAAACTTTCACTTTTCGCAGAGGACATGATACTCTACATGGAAAACCTGGCATACTCCACCAGAAGCCTTCTAGAACTGATCAACAAATTCAGTAAAGTTGCAGAGTACAAAATCAATGTACAGAAATCGGTTTCATTCCTATACACCAATAATGAAGCAGTGGAAAGAGAAATCAAGAATCTGATCCCATTCACAATTGCACGAAAAGCCATAAAATACCTAAGCATAAACTTAACCAAGGATGTAAAAGACCTATATGATGAAAACTATAGAAAACTTATGAAAGAGATTGAAGAAGACACCAAGAAATGGAAAAACATTCCATGCTCATGGATCGGAAGAATAAACATTGTGAAAATGTCATTACTACCCAAAGCAATCTACACAGTCGATGCAATCCCCATCAAAATTGCACCAGTGTTCTTCTGAAAGCTAGAACAAGCTATCCTAAAATTCATATGGAACCACAAAAGACCCCGAATAGCCAAAGTAATATTGAAGGAGAAACCCAAAATGGGAGGCATCACAATCCCAGATTTTAGCCTCTACTACAAAGCTGTCATCATCAAGACAGTATGGTATTGGCACAAAAACAGACACATAGACCAATGGAATAGAATAGAGAACCCAGAACTGGGCCCACAAATGTAAGGCTAATTAATTTTTACAAAGCAGGAAAGAGTATCCGATGGAAAAAAGACTGCCTCTTTAGCAGATGGTGCTGGGAGAACTGGACAGCAACATGCAGAAGAATGAAACAAGACCACTTTCTTACACCATACACAAAAATAAACTCACAATGGCTGAAGGACCTGAATGTGAGACAGGAAACCATCAAAACCCTCGAGGAGAAAGTAGAAAACAGCAGCTGTGCCAGGGCTGGGGGCTGGGGCAGGCTGCAGCATGGCGTCTTGCTCCTCATGACTTGAACTGCAGGTTGTCAGAAGGAGACACTGAAACAGAAAGGCACTGGCGCGGAAGGGCGGCCGAGTCCCTGTGTAGCTGCTGAGATGATCATGCACCTCTGTTTTCTTACAGTTCTGTCTAAGAGAATCATGATTTCTGGCAGCCCCAGCAAGCAGCTCTCACATCACCTTTGTCCTCATTCTGTGCCAAGGGCTCCCCTCCCCAGGGAGCTCTTACAGACTGCTCTTTCAGGGTTTAATTATCTGGCTAATCTGGGCACACTGAGGCAGCTGGTCACCCTAAAGTCGCATCAGGAAAAGAGGGACGATGAAGCAGAGTCGGCGTTTTCTAGAGCAGTGGTTCCCAGCCTTAGCCGCATATCAGCGTCATGTGGGGAACTGTTGAAGGTTTTTGCCGGGACCTCCCACCTACCCACACCCACACTCACACAAGAGATTCAGATTTATTTGGACTGGGCTAGGGTCCAAGTGCTATCTTTTCTTTTTCTTTTTTTAGTCTTAAGTAGATATTTTATTGAAGTATAACAGACATCCAGACAAGTGCTCAGAACCCAGGCATAGGTTGATGAATCTCAGTGAACTCTTACATAACCCACACCCAGAAAGAGAAAGCGAACACTCCAGACAGAAGAGTCCCCTGAGCCCCTTCCGGGTCACTCCCCAGACCCTTAAGAACAACCAGTCCCCTGACTGCTAACACCACCGAGCAGTTGTGCCTGGTTTTGAGCTTTATTTCAATGTTATGTTGATGAAAATAGGGGTGAAGTAAGCTTTAGAGGGCCCGTTTCTGCTCAGTCAAGTTTCTGCAAATAGACCTGAGGTAAGTTACAGAGCTCTAGCGGTGCCTGAGTGCCTCAGTCGGTTAAGTGTCCAACTCTTGTTCGTGACTCAGGTCACGGTCCCACAGTTCATGAGTTCAAGCCCCACATTGGGTGTTGTGCTGAAGACGCAGAGCCTGCTTGGGATTCTATCCTTTCCTACGCCCCTCCCCCACTTGTGTGTGCGTTCTCTCTCTCTCTCTTTCTCAAAAAAAAAAAAATAAATAAAATTTTTTAAAAGTTACAAAGCCCCAGAGTATTATAGGAGTAAAATAGGGAGCTTCTCGGGTATGATTTCTTTAAATAAACTCTCTGCCCCCTTCTCCCTCTCTTCTCCTTCTGGAAACCCAATTATTCTGTCTGGGTCCCTTCCATCATGTAGGCTTTCTTCACTCCTTTTCATTCTTTTTCCTTTGTGCTCCTCTGACTGGGTTATTTCAATGTTCGTGTCCTCTAGATAACTTTTTCTGTCTTCTATCCAATCTACTCTAGAGCAGATGCTACCCAAGGCATTTTTTATTTCCTTCCCTAAATTCTTCAGCTCCAAAACTTCTGTTTGCTTCTTTTCTTATGATTTATATTCATTAGTTAAATTAGTTAAATCTCTCTTTTTGTTCATTTTTTTTTTCCTACTACCACTGCATTGTCTTTCCCTGTTTTCTTGTAGCTCATTGAATTTCCTCAGAACAGCTCATTTTAATCCTTTGTCAACTAGATTGCAAGACTCTGTGCCTTGGGCTGTTGGAGAATCATGATAATCTTTCGGTGAGGACACACACCGCAGGCTGCTTCCTCCCACTCACAGTTTTGTGTTGCCCCTTTCACATCTGAAGTAGCAGACGCCTCTTCAAATCTTTCCCAGTTGCTTTCCGACGGGGTATAGACTGGTCCATCCGGGTCCTCCTGTTCCACGCCTCTTGCTCCCTCCTGTGGCAGCAACCTGTAGGCTTTTCTGTCTTCTTTGGCTCTTACACTCAGCAGCTGGTCGGTCACTGGAAACCTGCTTCCTTTTTCAGAAGGTAGTACCATAGCTCAAATGTGTGGTTTCATCCTTGCGCACGGATCCTCGGCTGTTTCTCTGAAAGCACCCCTTTTACCAGACTCGCCCTGGCCGCTGTACTTGGGAGCATGCACAGCTGCTGAGTAGGGGTGTGCGTTTAGTGCGTGGGGCACTGGGGGTGGTTGGGGCCGAAGGGGTGACCCTCAGGGGCGATGCTCCCAGCCGCTTGCGGGCAGGCTTCATGCTGTCCTAAGTGCAGTCAGCCCTTGGGCATTCTTGTCTGCTCCTGTCCCCATCTCCTGCTTCCCCCAAGGCACGGAGGACCCCATCAGGACTCTGGGTGCTGCTGGAGAGAAATGGGTGTCTCCAGCACCTTCCTGTACAGCTGCGGCTAGCTCAGCTGCACACTGTGTTGTCTTGGGAAGAGGTGGTCCTGGCAAAGAGCCTCTTACCCTCTCCACTGTGTATGCTTTTTTTTTTTTTCCTTTCTTTTCTCGCTCTAGTGGCGCGCTGGAATCTTCCCTCGGGAAGGCTGGACTTGTGCAAATTCTCTTTCATCCTTGGGTATTTGCCTAAGTCAGCATCCTCCAGGTTTCTCCTGGGCTGCAGCCGGGAGACTGAGGTTCACCAGGACTCTGTCTGCCTGCTCCCAGGTGCACAGGTTTGTGAGATGCTTCTTGGGTTCCCTGGCATATGGTGCAGGGCCTTTTGGGTCCCATGGGATACAGTGCTGGACCCCATCCCCCCCAGAGGCATTTTTGTATGTGGATGGATGCCTAATTAGATATGACAAAGAAGATAAAAGCAGGGATGTGCTGTGCTGCCATGATTTGGAGTGAGAATTGTCACCTACGTCCGAGATGGTGTTCAGTTCTCTGTTTCACCCTTTATCTGAATGTTTTAGTTTGTGACTTTTATATTATTTTTACCTTTTAAAATGTTTATTATTTTTGAGAGAGAGAGAAAAAGAGAGGGAGCTAGTGGAGGACGGGCAGAGAGAGAGGGAGACAGAGAATCCAAAGCGGGTTCTGTATTGTCAGCAGAGAGCCCAATGTGGGGCTCAAACTAAAAAACCATAAGGTTGTGACCTGAGCCGAAGTCGAACACTTAACCCACTGAACCACCCAGGCGTGCCTAATTTGTGACTTTTAAATACTTACAAGAAAAAATAGAATCACGTTTAGACAAGGTGGAGGGAATTTCTTGGTAAACTTTAGAATAAAATTTAGTTGGAAAGTATACGAACTTTTCTTGTTTATACGACCGGAAACGTCTTTTACAGATCAGCTAGCTCGTTCTCTTTCCGTCTTCTTTCCACAGACACCGGATCACATGTTCGTTTCACCTCGATCCCTGAAAGAGCTCCTCTTGGTCTCTGTGGACCTGCTCTTGTCCCTCCGGGGCAGTGGCTCACAAAGCGTGGGCCCCTGCCCAGGACCAGCATCGCCTGCCGTCTTAGCCCGGGCCGCTGTAACAAAACACCACAGACCGGGTGGCTGAACCCACAGAAATTCTTTCTCCCAGTTATGGAGGCTGGAAGTCCAAGATCAGGGGTGGTTCTGGTAAGGCTCACTTCCTGAGGTGTAGACAACTGTCTTCTCACTGCATTCTTATGTGGCAGAGAAAGTGAGAGAGAGCAAGCTTTCTGGTGTCCCTGAGAAGGGCACTAATTCTACCATGAGGACCCCACCCGTAGGACTTCTTCAAAACCTACTGACTGGGGCGCCTGGGTGGCTCAGTCAGTTAAGCCTCCGACTTCAGCTCAGGTCAGATCTCACGTTTGTGAGTTCGAGCCCCACTTCAGGCTCTGTGCTGGTGGCTCAGAGCCTGGAGCCTGCTTCTGGTTCTGTATCTCCTTCTCTCTCTGCCCCTCCCCCTCTCATGCTCTGTCTCTCTCTGTATCAAAAATAAATAAAACATTAAAAAAATTAAAAACAAAACAAAACAAAACAAAAACCCTACTGACTTCCCAAAGGCCTCATGTCTTAATGCCATCACATTGGAGGTCGGGGTTTCAGCATATGTATTTGGAAGGGACCCACTTCAGACCGTAGCACCCAGGAGCTTGCTAGAGAGGCACTCTCTTGGCCCCCACCCCAGACCCACTGATTCAAAACCACTCACTGGCTGTGGGGCCCAGCAGTCTGTTTCCACAGGCCCCTGGTGGTTCTGACACATGCCAGAGATAGGGAACCGCCAATGCCATAAACCATTCTCTAAGCTACATACTTCTCACAAGTAACAGGGGTCATGTTTCCCCTGCATCAAAATCCGTCAGAGAGTTCCCACTGCACTTTAGTGCAAAACACAGACTTCAGGATGGAGGCTTCAAGGCCTCTGTTCTTGGTCCCTTCACTGCCTCTCTGACTTCATCTTGGGCCCCTCTCCTTTTGCTTCTTGTGTGTCACACTCGCTTGCTATTTCTCAAAGAGTCCCAGTTCGTTCCTGCCCCAGGACATTTGCACTTGCGTTTCCCTCCACCTGAAACCCACAATGACTCTCTACCTCGAATTCAGTGTATTTTTCATATCAGGGTATTATAATCTGAATTAATGTTTGTTTGCCTGTGGATGTCTTTCTTCCATCACAAAACGTCAAATCCACGTGGAAGGAATCTCGTTCACGGCCATCACCCCATTGCCTGAGACAGTACATAGGTGTTCAGCCTGTACTTCATGAATGAATGAGTGAATGAATGAATGAGGTTAGTGAAAGTCTTAGTCTTCATGGAAGCCATGAATGAGGTCAGTGAGAGTTTTCATCTTCACCAGAGTAGCATCCTTACCCTGAAAGTTTGAGTCAGTCTAATTTTTTTTAGTAAGCAATGGCTTACCACTTGCTTACAAGTCTTGCCACAGCTTACTTTCTATTATTTGGCATCTGCTTCAGGACCAGGAAGAGCAACTAACCCCCTGGAACTTGGCTCCTGTTTCTTCTTTGCATACAGCTGCCATTACCCAGGGTGGCTGAGAGCAGAAAAGTTCCTGGAGGAGAAATTTGGGATAAAAGGTGAAGGAGGGAGTATCCAGGACATCCCATTTGGCCACAGTAGTTGTCAAACTTCCCAAACAGGACCGTCTGAGAATGTGCCTTGAGCCAAATAGCTACCCAAGCGTGCAAAATCTCGCTTTCTCGGCAAATAAAAGGCCGGTGAGACATATCCAAGGATGCTGACTGTGCGTGGATTCCTTTTGCTCTTTAAGCAAATATTCATTGAATGAATGGATTGTAGAGAGCATCCAAACTGATAGAGAGAGAAACCATCAGGAATAAAGGAAATGTTTTCAAACTGGAAAAAGTCAGGGGAGCACAACGAAAAGGAAAATATGGTTTAGATAACAGATATTTGATAAAATGTATCTTGATTACAGTAGATATAAATACTTTGAATGTACCTACTAAAAGTAAAAGTAGGTGTGCCTGGGTGGCTCAATTGGTTAAGCGTCCGACTTCAGCTCAGGTCTTGCTGTCTGTGAGTTCAAGCCCCATGTTGGGTTCTGTGCTGACAGCTCAGAGCCTGGAGCCTGCTTTGGATTCTGTGCTTCCCTCTTTTCCTGCCCCTTGCCCACTCATGCTCTGTCTTTTTTTCTCTCTCTCAAAAAGAAAAAAAATTTTTTTTAAAAGTCAGAATAAACTGTCATCTTTATATGGGCAAGGACCAGGTCTTATTCACAATTTCTTCCCAAACAGATTAATCCTTCCAATCCTTCTGAAATTGTGTTAATGTCTGCAAAACAATAAATCTGGCCAAAACAACTGTCTGGCGTCCCGTGAGGATGACGCTCAGTAAATATTTACTGAATAAATAGGATTGATTCAACGCATGATCCAACCCTAGCAAATTGAGTGAAAAAGTTAAATCGATAAGACATGTGTTCAAGAGACAAATAAGGGTAACAAAGAGCAATGCCTTTCACTAGATTAATGAAGAAACAGCAAAGAAGTGACAAATACTCTCTCCTAGAAATAAAGAAGCAGAAGTAACCAGAAATGCAGAGAAAATTCTAATAGTTTTGAAATTATTTTACATAACTTGAAATGAATACATTTTTAAAATTGTGACATATATGGATGTATAGGTTGCTAAAATGTACTCAAAAATGGAATTCGGAAACCTGACCCTATAAGCAAGTATGGACAGAATGAGAAATGTGTCAAAGAACAGTATCCCCTTTCTCCCGCCCCCTAAAAACTGACAGGTCCAAAGGGGTTTTTAGATGAATTCACTTCAAACCTTTAGCAAATGAATAATTTCCCTATGTTTTAACTCTTCCAGAACATTTGAAAGAAGACAAGCTTTATAGTTTCACTCAAGAATTCTTTAAGACACTATTATCAAACCTTCGCAAAGCTAGTGCATGGAGAGAAAACCACACGTTCTGCATAACGTGCGTGGATGGGCCTTGAGGGCATCAGTCATGCTAGGTGAAGAAAGACAGATCCTGTGCGGTCTCACCTGTGGAATCTGGAAAAACCAAACTCACAGAGAAAGAGATCAGATATGTGGTTGCCATAGGGAGTATGCAGGGGGGATTGGGTGAATGTGGGTCAAAAGGTGAAAATTTTCAGTTATAAGATGAGTAAGTCCTGGGCTATAAATCACAACATCATGACTATAGGTAACAATACTACATGGATATTTGAAAGGAGCTGAAAGAGTTGATCCTCAGAGCTCTGATCATAAGAGGAAAAAGTTGCTTTTGTAACTATATGAGGTTATGGATGTTAACTAAACTCCCTATGGTGACCATTTCACAACATATACCTATGTCAAGTCCTAGGGGTCACACCTTAAATGTAAGTGTTGCCAGTCAATTATCTCTCAATAAAACTTCAAGAGAAAAAAACTTTATAAGCCAATATGCTAATGGATATTGGTATATCCTAATATATTTAATATTAGGATATTAAAATACAGAATCTAACACCATTTTAAAATCTAACACCATTGGGATGCCTGGGTGGCCCAGTTGGCTAAGTGTCCGGACTCTTGGTTTCGGCTCAGGTCATGATCTCATAGTTCGTGAGTTTCAAGCCCCACATTGGGCTCCATGCTGACAGCTCAGAGCCTGCTTGGGATTCTCTCTCCCGCTGTCTCTCTGCCCCTCCTCTGCTTTTACATGCTCACTCTCTCTCTCTCTCTCTCTCAAAATGAATAAATGAACAAAAAAAATTTGTAATACTAAATAACACCAAAGTTACTCCAATAATGCCAAAAATCAAGAAGTGATGTATATATCAATATGGATATGTTTAATGAACTTAAATGAAAATAAAATAAAAATAAAATCTAACACCATTATGATCAAAAAGAGCCCCATTCTGGGTGACTCAGTCAGTTAAGCAACTGACTTCGGCTCAGGTCATGATCTCACATCTGTGAGTTCAAGCCCCACATCGGTCTGCTTCAGATTCTGTGTCTCCCTCTCTCTCTG
The DNA here is from genome assembly GCF_006229205.1 of Suricata suricatta. NCBI lineage: Eukaryota > Metazoa > Chordata > Mammalia > Carnivora > Herpestidae > Suricata > Suricata suricatta. The sequence goes on from NC_043701.1 coordinate 18,059,684, forward strand.
CTCCTCCTCCGCTCACTCTCTGTCTCTCTGTCTTTCTTTCAAAACCAAATAAACATTTTTTTTTAAAAAGGAATCACACTCTTAGATCATGTATTAACAGGTTAAAGGAGAGAAAAAGATATGGCCCAGTGTCTGGGAACTAGAAGGGCTGGAAGGAGTGACAGGGCCCCGAGACAGGGGTCCCAGGGTCCCCAGAAGACACTGCAACATTAAACAGGAAGTCGGCAGCAGCCCTCTCGCAGGCTGGCTGCACGAAGAGTTAGGGGACAGCTCTGGATTCAGAGGAGCATGAGGACTCCGTGCCTGGATGCTGGTGGCCCGTGGCTGTTGGTATATTTCCCCCCAAACCCTACCACCGGATAGCGTTAGCTCCAGAGCTGGGGCGACATGGCCAGAGGCGGGAGGGAACCTCAGCAGCTATAGCAGGAGGCCAAGGCCAGGGTGGGACAAACGCCAGAGGCAGGGCAATAGGACATCGCTACTATGTTCTCTCCCCTCATTGTCAAGAAGTGTCAGTCTTTTGTTGTTGTTGTTCTGAGAGGGAGATTGACAGCGTGAGCAGGGGAGGGGCAGAGAGAGAGAGGTGGCGACACAGAATCCCAAGACAGGCTCCAGGCTCTGAGCTGTCAGCACAGAGCCTGACAGGAGCTCGAACCCACAACCATGAGATCATGACCTGAGTCCAAGCCAGACGCTCATCTGACTGAGCCACCCAGGCGCCCCAAGGAGTGTCGGTCTTGAAGTCACCTGGCAAGAGCAAAATCTGCCCAGAAACGCGGTGCTCCCCAACACTTTTGATAATGACCAAACGTTTTCTTTGCAAAATATCTGTGCTCGATTGAGGAGAGTCTCATCTTAAACTAGAGGAGAGCCCTCCGCTCTCAGTCCCCTTGACCCCTTTACAAATAATTCCCACCCTGTGCTAACAACATAGAACGACAAGGGTCTGGCCTTTTGGGCTTTTCCGTGACCATCGCTGGCCTCTTTCCTGCGCCCGCCCCCTCTCTCTCCCTGCCAGCCTTCAGATCGTCGAATTTCATTATAAACTTCCATTTGATCTGACTCTGCCGTTTTGACTGCAAAAGAAAAGGTGCTGGATCGTAACTGTTCACCATTTTCAAGGCCACACGGCAAGCCTGGTGCGCGGACACGCCCACCGCACCCTTGCCCTTCCTTCTCCGGGCTCTCCCTTCCCGTCCTTTTCTGTTCACCTGGTGAAAGGGGGAGGGGGACACGGGTGATGAAGTGCAACTACTTCTGCTACACTCAATTCACTTTCGTTGGAGAAACATTTATTAAGCCATTAAGCGTCCGCTAGGTGCCAGGCACAGTGCCCAGGGCTGGGATGCAGCCCGTGGGCTCCGGGAGGGCATCGCGCCCGGGTTCAGGTTGGGGGGAGGAGGGCGGCGGACTCCAGGCCCATCTCCCACCATGGACTGCAGGGTGGCTTTGGCACGTCAAGGGCTGGGGTCCCATGAGCAGGAGACCTGCAGTGACAGGGCAGCATCCTTATGGAGCAGGACGGCCTTGATGGGATGGGGCACCGGGGCTCCACCCCAGGGGGACAAGCGGGCTATTGTGGGCAGAGTAGGTCTGGGAAGCCGCGAACCGGGGCCGCGGGGTAGTGGCGTTTGCAGTGAAGGTATCACGTGCACCTTTGGGCTGGGGCGGCCTTGGAATGCGGACTGTGTGGTGTAGGTTCCAGTGGAGGCACGTATGTATATGTTTGTCAAAGGAAAGCGTGCACCTCAGATGCCGTTTGGTTAAGCATCTCAAAAGCAGGTATTCTGTGAAATGGGGCCGGGAAATACCTTCCTAAGGTCAGAAGAAACTGAGTAGGAAGGCCGGGTTGAGGAAAGGTTGGACTGGGTTAAGAGAGAGTAGACTGCCCCGTGGACAGCAGTCCGCAGCAGGACTGTCCCATCATTGTGGGGGCAGGAGGGGCCTGGGCCCCGAGGAAATGATGTTGGGGAGTTTCCGAGGGCCACCATCACAAGTGTCCTCGCCTCCCAGGACCAAAGAGCGGCCGGAGTCCCTTTCTTCTCTCTCGTAGTTTTCTCCTTATCTTATCCCCTGACCTTGCTCGGGGGACCTGACTCACTTGACATTATCAAGGCAAGAGTGGAGTCCAAGAGTCTGTCAAAGAATGTTCCCTTACTTTCAACATTCTGCTCAAAAACAAGATAGAAAACCTATAAAACAAGATAAAAAACGCAAACGCTGCATTACACATTTTGAACAGCCACCAACCTTCACCTTGGATTGCACCATAAAACACAGGATGTCTAAGAGAAATTCCTTGCAGGGGAGAGGGGGCGCCTAGGTGGCTTGGTCAGTTAAGCCTCTGACTCTTAATTTTGGCTCAGATCTTGATCTCACAGTTCATGGATCTGAGCCCTTAGGAGGCTCTGTGCTGACAGTGTGGAGCCTGCTTGGAATTCTCTCTCTCCCTATCTCTCTGCCCCTCCCCTGTGTTCGCTCTCTCTCTCTCTCTCTCACTCTCTCTCTCTCTCTCTCTCTCTCTCCCAAGAGCATGCGCGCGCACACACACACACACACACACACACTCTCTCTCTCTCTCTCTCTCTCTCTCTCTCTCCCTATCTCTCTCTCAAACTAAATAAACTTGAAAAAAAGAAAGAAATTCCTTGCTCACTCGATTATGTAACAATAGTCAATCAGTAAACTGTCATGAATCAAAGCGGATGTTTGGTGATAGATTTCATGACGAGCTTATGAAGAGAAAAAATGAGTTTTGCCTTCTTTCCTGTGAGAAGAGAAGGAAGATTGCTTTATTCTGCAATAACCCCTCATCGGTTGACTACAATTCTAGGCCTGCCTTTCCGTGGATGGTAAGAACACATGCAGGCCGCCTCATCCGGTCTGGAAACAGGCACTGGGTCGACCCAATTGGCAAACTGGCCCAGACCATCTCCACAAACTTTCCTACTCTAGCTGACCCAGTCACCCCAGTATGAATATGTGCACAATGAGCCTGTTCTAGCTCCCTATTTCCTACCTCATATATAAACATAGATCTGGCATTATTGACTCTTCCTCTAAAATGTTTCCCGGGGTGCCTGGGAAGCTCAGAGGGTTTGATGTCCAACTTCGGCTCTGGTCATGATCTCACGATACGTGAGTTCAAGCCCTGCATCTGACTCTATGGTGATAGCTCAAAGCCTGGAGCCTGCTTCAAATTCTGTGTCTCCCTCACTCTCTGCCCCTCCCCTGCTTGTTCTCTCTCTCTCTCAAAAAGAAATAAACAATAAATAAATAAAATAATATAAAATAAAATGTTTTCTATTTCAATTCATATCTTTTTGTCCTTTGACTCCACTTTAGGTCAGAACCATAGAGAATCACCTGAGGTCATTGCTATGGCCTTTTGCTTCCTGTTGGCCCTTCTTCCACTGCCATCAGATCATTTGAAAAGAATCCCAAAAATGTGGTCCATGGAATAGCTGTTAGGTGAAAAAGGGGGAAAAAAGGATGCATTCCAAAAAGTTGGAAAGTTCTAGGTTAAACGAATTTAAATAGGTTCTTTTCTGCAGGACTTAGCAGAGCCTTTAATACACTAAACATGTGCATTATGAATCTTGAAGTGGGGGTATAAGATACCTTTCTTTGTCAGTAGATGAGCCTCAAGATGAGTGACCAGAGCACACTATGAGAAACCGTACTAATGAGGACTTATTTCTCAAAAACTATGTTCTACTAGTCCAGAAGGCTTTTAATACATACTCAGAATCTTGTATTATATGGAAACAGAACGCATTGTTTGATATTTTATATTAATCCTAAAATGTATACCAAATTTTATACCTACAAAAGAATAAACACAATGTACAAATAAGAGACAAAGACTATTACAAAGGACGCAGCTGATGAACCAAACCAGGGGGCCAGGATTTTTTTTTTCTATGAAAAGCCAGAACTTCTCAAAGGAACAAATGATTTTTGTGAGAGGAGGGTGAAGCGTCACTTCATTCTTTGCAGACCATGCAGGTCCTGTCTCTGTGGCGTGAAAGCAGCTTTCAACCAGATGGAAATGGACATAAACGCTGTGTAACGTTGCATTTACAAAACAGGTGGCAGGCCAGATTTGGACCCTGGGCTATAGTTGGTCAACCCTGAACTGGATCGTGACTAATCCCTTGGAGCTCCTATGTACACATTTCCTCTTGCATAACATTTACTCTTACCAAGGGTCAATCCTACTTAAGGCATATCTGGACTGTTTACACCAACATATAGATGGGTAGAGAGCTGATAGATAGTTTTCTTATTTTTTTTAATGTTTATTTATTTTCGAGAGAAAGCAAGCAGGAGCAGAGAAAAGCAGAGAGAAAGAGGGAGACAGAGAATCCCGAGCAGGCTCCCCACTGTAAGCACAGAGCCGGATGCAGGGCTCGAACTCATGAACTGCAAGATCATGACCTGAGCTGAAACCAGCAGTAAGAGGCTTAACCAACTGAGCCACCTACGTGCTCTTTATTTTGTTCTTTTGAAAATGCAGCTGTGAGAAATTTTGACAGTGCTTCAGATATGCTCAGTACATTTCTTTCGGGCAACGTCTTCAAATTGTCTGCACATATACCTAAAAAGGATTTGGAAACACTACGTGCCTCCTCACATACTTGATGTGGAAATCCAATATTTTTATGAGAAAAAATCTTGCAAAATATATAATGTCTGAAATAGTTGCAAAGAATATAATTCCAGTACACATTACCAATGTTGACATTGGAAAATAATACAACTCCTAAATGTAAGAGTTTCTTTAGCATTTAGAAACTTTACTTCTTGCCTTTTTCTTCTTTAACTTATAATTCCAGATTACCACCCTCATAGGATTTTATCCTAAAGTAGTGCCTTTGTTTGCTTGAAGGTCTTTTATTGTTTATTATAGCATGTTTCTCTGCACCAAAAAAAATCTAGAAATTAAAATTTTTATTATGTCTTTTTGCCTGTGACCATAAGGTTTTAAGGGTTAGGAAATTTTTCTTCTAAATTAAGTTATTGTTAGAATTAATATTAATACAAAAATGATTTTTAATATAAATATAATTTAAATTTTTGACAGATCATGAAACATTGGTAAAATTTTACTGGAAATGCATCACCAAATAAGATAAATGGAGAGGCACCTGCGTGGCTCAGTCCATTGAGAATCTAACTTTGGCTTAGGTCATGATCTTTTTTTTTTTAAATTCTTTTTTTAATGCTTTTTATTTATTTTTGAGAGACAGAGAGAGACAGCATGAGCAGGGGAGGGTCAGAGAGAGAGGGAGACACAGTTTCTGAAGCAGGCTCCAGGCTCTGAGCTAGCTGTCAGCACAGAGCCTGATGAGGCGCTCGAACCCATGAACCTGAGCCGAAGCCGGACACTTAACTGACTGAGCCACCCAGGCACCCCTTAGGTCATGATCTTAAAGTTCCTGAGTTCGAGTCCTGCGTTGAGCTCTGTGCTGACAGCTCAGAGCTTGGAGCCTGCTTTGGATTCTCCCCATCCTCTGCCTTTACTCTGTCTCTCTCTGTCTCTCAAAAAATAAAAACTAAAAAAAAAATTTTTTTAATCCAAATCTCCCTGCAAAAAACTGGATAATGCTAAGCTTGACTTAGTTTTATTTAAAACAAAAAAGATAAATGGAGATTTGTTTTACCAGCAGTTTATATATCCATACTGTATTTGTGTCTGATTTCCACTGGAACCATATCTGCTTGGTATAATGTAGAAAGCACAGATAAAATTAATATTGATGAAGCTAATAAAACACGATAATACTGATGATGATCAAATTTATTGGGAGGTTGAATTAAAGCCCCTTCAGGACATTATATCTATGGGAGAGAATTAGCCTAAAGATTTAGATTTACTTAGTGATCGACCATGGTTCTTAATTACCCAACCGCTGTCTAGCAAATAGTGAAGACAGATATAGATCTGGGAGGCCAAAGATTTATAAAGTTACTGCAAAGATGCAAGATTGTGGCAGAATTACTGGATGCTTCGGCTATCTGTTTAAATCTAAACCAACCCCTCCCTAGCTGATGAAAATGTTTGGAATCTGTATGCACATTTTTATGTCTATCTGATGAGGCAATGTTATGAGAAAAGCAAATGCTGCCAAACTAAGAGAGACTGCTTTGTTGTAAAAGAGGCTTTGACCATGGATTGGGGTGTTGGGGGGTGCGGGAAGTGGGGTGGGGAGGGCAGTAGTTGTCAGAGTTCATTCCAGTGGGCCTGGAATTATCGTGAACTGTCCTACTGAAACAAGAAATGCGCATCCATGATGTCATGCATGATTTGCCCGCTGAATTGGTAACCCCCCCGAAAAGTCTGGCACTGGGACTGGTTAGGAGCGAGGATGTCTACATGACTAGGAGTGTAAAAGAGGCCCCAGCTTAGACACCTAAAGGCGTCTCCATGAGGTCCTGGGAACAGATTCCCTTAAAGTCTTCTTGCTCTCTCTTCCCTTAGAAAGTCCTCATTAGAAACTCAACAGATGAACATGGAGGAAGGAAAAGAAAAATGAGATCAAAACAGAGAAGGAGGCAAACCCTATGGTTCTCTTAAATACAGAGAACAAATTGAGGGTTGGTAGGTAGCGGTGGGGGGTTAAATGGGTGATGGGCATTAAGGAGTGCACTTGTTGGGATGAGCACTGGGTATTATATAGAAGAAATGAATCACTGGGTTCTATACCTGAAGCCAAGACTACACTGGATGCTAGCTTACTTGAGGAAAAAAATAAATAAAGCAAGCAAGCACTTTAAAATTTTAATAAATAAATAAATAATGTTAATTTTTTTTAAGTCCTCATTCAAAAGTAACTCCAAAGTCACTCTAACACCTGCCCCCCCTTCCCCAATACAGGACCATGAATGCCCCTAACAGATCTGACACCAAACCCGGCGATCTAGCTGTGCAGTAGGAACCTGTGCTCAAGCTCAGAGAATGTGCGTATCTGAGGGTTTTGTTACGGAATGAACCTGCAAGGTTGAAGGAACCAATCTAATGCCTTTCCTGGACTCGGATGGCTCGGGCAGGGAGCTTCAGGGACCAAAAACTCCATCCAGCAGAGCTCACTGGCCTGGGGCAGACTGCGCGTGTCAGACTACGACCAGCAGGGGGCAGCACATACCTAGGCACCCGGCTTTCCAGGCGATCTATGACCTTAGCTTTAACAAGTCTACTTGGGCACGTACAGTTACACTTGGAGCACAATCTGAAGCACAATCCCAGGTCCAGGGCTAGACCAAGACAAGACTCAGAAGTGGGAAGGCTCCCTGCTCCCTGCTGGGTTCCTCTTCAGCTTCTCAAAGTATCATTGGGCGACAGGCCGCGTGGGCCTAGACGAGGCGTTGACCCAGACTGCAGCATTTCAGGCCCCACTGAGTCGGAATTTGCATTTCCACATTTTCCCGGGGTGATTTGTGTTCACAACAGAAGCTTTAAAAAACCCTACTGTGCCCACCCCTTCTCTACATAGAGCCCTAGCCTGTCC
>NC_043701.1:18067294-18077206 GCF_006229205.1 Suricata suricatta
CCATTCACTGGGGCCTGGCTGAGGTCAAGAATAAAATAAACAAGCCCACACCTGTGGTGAGTTGTAAGGGCACAGGGAAGAGGAAATGAAGTCCTGCTTCCTCCCAGCTGCCCCTGCGTCTCACCGAGCTGCTCCTCGGGTCAGGCTAGGCCCAACCTGGGAGTATTAGCAGAAAACTGACAGATTCACAGAAAAACAAGAGTCAAGATACCTGAACAATTCCATGTTAATAGCAGAATAAAGAAGCAGCTCATTTTCTCTCCCTCAGAAGAGTAAGTAAATAGTCAAGGCAGTGCATTTCTGTAATTCTAGCATCTATCTTTATTCTTTATTTTTTCATTTTTTAGAATATTTACTTTTGAGAGAGAGGGAGAGCATGCACAAGTGGGGGAAGGAAGGGAGGGAGAGAGGGAGACAGAGAATCTGAAGCAGGCTCCAGGCTCTGAGCTGTCAGCACAGAGCCCGAGGCAGGGCTCGAACTGACAAACAATTAGATCATGACCTGAGCCGAAGTCAAATACTTAACGAGCTGTGCCATCCAGGCGCCCCTAGCATCTCTCTTTAGTTATCATTATATATCCATATAAATTAGACATACCAAACTAGATTGAGTCTTGGGGTAGAAATCACTCTATCTTTATACTAATACCATGAAAATTGTATTTGTGCAACTAAGCTAGGGTCTTGAGAATTATTATAGATGTTATTATTTTAGACCATTAAATGTGGGGGTCCTGAGAAGGTGTGATTTCCACATCTGGGGACCCGTGTAAATGCTATGGGCCTCAGGAGCCCCTTTGCAAGGGAATATGATCATCCTCTGGACCAAGCCATAATAGGAACCGAGTCCTGTAACTAAGATCCCTGACTCAGGTGTGAAAAAAGAAAGACCCCTCCTCCTCATGGGCAGTTGGTGGTATGGGCAGGGAATTTTCCTGAGGTAGAAGTGGTTGCATGGGGACACTGACTTGACCAGGTGTCAGAAGCATGATTGAGAGGAAGGACTGTTTCCTGGGGGATCTCCCAAATTGTCCTCCACCCTAGACCTACACACCAGCTCCAGGCTTCAGAAGATAAGGGCTCATGTGACATTGAAGGATGAGCTCAAGAAAAATCATTTTTAGGAAATCGAGGGAGAGAATCTAATACGAATTTTAACAATGGACGGAGGAAGAGCGTGGTGAGCACAGCCATAGAGTGACCTGGTCCACATGATGATGCCAACTTTGGAAGGAGGGACATGGGAATGGAACTTAGCCCCCCAGCTGCTAAAGCCTCAGCACATTGCATGGGAAATGAAAGCAGGTCAGGCAGCAGAGAATCAGCAGGGACGGGACCGAATCAGAGGTACCCAGCAGGACTGTGGAAGCACCAAGAGCGCCTAAGACATTGGGAAAGAAGCCATGTTGCTTGTCATAAATGAGATCTGAATTTGAGGACATTTTTCCTTAACCTTAAAGGACAAATTGTCCCCAGCAAACAGGAAGACTTGACGACATAGGAAGATGAGTCACTATGGTCATTACAAATACTGTTATTGTAAGGCATAAACACTTCAGTATTTAGATGTGTAGACTTAGCTGGTCCTTTCTCTCCAGGCCTCAGTTTGATCATCTGTAGATTGATGAGTTTGGCCACATTAGATCTAAATCTAATAATCTAATACTCTGTCTAAGTTTCCTTCCAACTATAATGGGTTATGGTGCTTGGAATTTGGAAAGGAAGGGGGAAATTTATGGAGAAACCAGTAAAACTGGACATAATGAAAGAGGGGGGATAACAAGAGGCAGCAGAGAAGTGAGGTTATGATTCTTGAGCAGATATGATAAGGTCACTTGTCAGGAGTGACTCTTACTGGGGTAACCAACCATCCTCACTTGCCTGGGACTCCTTGATCACAGAACTGTCACCCGAACAATAAATAGGACTCTAGGAGAAGATTCAGGTGAAAGTAAAAAAAGAAAGAAATAGGGGCGCCTGGATGGCTCAGTTGGTTAAGCGTCCAACTTCAGCTCAAATCATGGTCTCATGGTTCATGGGTTTGAGCCTGCATCAAGTTCTGTGCTGACAGTTCAGAGCCTGGAGCCTGTTTCAGATTCAGTGTCTCCCTCTCTCTCTGCCCCTCTACCACTTGTGCTCCATCTCTCTCTGTCTCAAAATAAACTATAAAAATTAAAAAAAAAGAAAGAAATAGATATTATATCACTCAGTGTGCATGCTTCCAAAAGCCCAGCCAGACATGTAATATGTAGGACAGTTTACCAAGACAAATTAGAGTAAATAAATTTGAAGATTCTTAAGCAAATTTACACAATTCTAAGAGTGAGTGCCCTTGTGTTTTGAGTTCTAGAAGAGAGTAGGATTTGCTTCGTTGAGGATCAGGGTACTCATTTTTCACGATAGTGCACAGCATCGTCCCCTGTCCTCCCCTCCCTCACGCGCTCCCACCACCTCCTCCACAGTTGGTTGGTTTGAGCCCCTTTAGAGGAAGAAGTTAGGAGTAAAAATTGAAAAGGTTGTTTTTGGTGAGAGACTTTGTAAGATGCAGGGCTCAAACAGTGATGCCTCAGTACTCAAGTGACAAAGTATGAGAGTAAAGCAGGCAGAGAAGTTCTGTCCACTTCAGTAGGGAACCCGGCTTCCTTCTGGCTCCTTGAAGGCGTATGGCCTTCGAGCATTCCAAGATGGCAAGCTCCCTGTGGACGTTGATGCAGTCAGCAATGGCAGGAGTGAGATACCCTCAGGGGACCCGTGACAAGTGACATTAAGAATATATTTATATACAAAGAAATATGTATTGTTTTGTGGCCTGCTTCATTTAGTCATAAAAGATGAGGTTCAGGGGCACCTGGGTGGCTCAGTCAGTTGAGCGTCCAACTTCGGCTCAGGTCATGATCTCATGGTTCACGGGTTTAAGCCCCGTGTTGGGCTCTGTGCTGACAGCTCAGAGCCTGGAGCCTGCTTTGGATTCTGTGTCTCCCTCTCTCTGCCCCTCCCTCACGTGTGTGTGCACGCACGGTGCTCTCTCTCGCTCTCTCTCAAAAATAAACATTAAAAAGAAAGATGAGGTTCATTCCATTCATGTTTGCGTAACTGTGATTTGTTTATATTATTTTTGACTTCATATTCCATTGTATAAGTATGCTACAATGTATTTTTTCAATTTATTATGGGTGCACATTTGAGTTTCTAGGCTTTTGCTGTTACTACCAATGCTGCTATGAACATCTTTGTACACATAGGCATAGGCTGCATATATGTGCATAAGAGTTTCTCTAGGACAGAAATTGCCAAGCTGCAAATATAACAGATCTTCAACCTAACTGGATAATAATGAATTGTTTTCCAAAGTGATTGTACCCATGTGCTTTCCCCAGCTATCTCTGAAAAATTATGCTGTTCACCAACATTAAATACTACCAGTTTCTTTCATTTCTGCTACTCTGGCAGGTTTGTGATGATATCTAGTTGTCTTTTTAATTGTCATTTCATGAATTACTAAAGGGTATTTTTTATTATGTTCATTGACCACTGGGATCTTTATTAAGTATCTGCTCCAGCCTTAGCCCACTTTTTCTATGTGGTTGTTGTTTTCCTCATGATTAGTAGGAGGCTGTTATATATTCTGGAAAACTGTCCTTTGTTGGTTAACTATTTGAAGCAAATATCCTCTAACACTCAAGGGGCCTGGATTTGTGTGCTTTTTATTTGTTTACATGAAAAGACGTTCTTATTTCTAATGTGATCGAATATACCAACCTTCTCCTTGAGTGCATTTGTATCTTCTGTAAGAGACCCTTGGTGACATGTGATCAAGATGTTCTCTTGTCTCAGCTTGCGAAGCCATACTACCCTGTCTTAGTTACTGTAGTTTGAGATAAGCCTTTAAAATATTTCTTTAAGTTTATTTATTTATTTGGAGAGAGACAGAAAGAGAGAGCCCAAGTTGGGGGAGGGGGAGCAGAGAGAGAGGGGACAGAGGATCCAAAGCAGGCTCTGTGCTGAGAGCAGACAGCCTGGTGCAGGGCTCCAACTCACGAACTGTGAGCTCATGACCTGAGCCCAAGGCAGATGTTTAAACGACTGAGCCAGCCAAGTACCCCCGATAATAAATCATTTGGTGTTGGGGCGCCTCGCTGGCCCAGTCAGTAGAGTGTGGGGATTTTGATCTTGGAGTTGTAAGTTCAAGCCCAACATTGGGTGTAGAGATTACTTTAAAAAAATAAAATCTTTAGAGGCACCTGGGTGCCTCAGTTGGTTAAGCCTCTGACTCTTGATTTCAGCTCAGGTCACGATCTCATGGTGAAGCCTTCTTGGAATTCTCTCTCTCCTCACTCTCTGCTTCTCCCAACCCCAATATAAATAAATAAACATTAAAAAAAATAAAATCTTTGTAAAAATCAGTGTTAATCCTCCAACTTTATTATTTTTCAAAGATGTCTGGCCATTCTAGACTCTTCCATGTGAATATTAGAGCAGTCTGCCAAATGTCTACCGGTTTGTCAAAAAAAAACCTGATGGGATTTTGATGCACTGAGTATAAAACCTAGGCATCACACTGGAGAGGACTGACATCTTAACAGTATCGAAACTTCTAACCAGAGAACTTCTTCCATTTCTCTCAACAGTGTTTCATAATTTTCATTGGACAGATCTTGCACGTCTTTTGTCAGTTTGCTAGCTAAGTTTTTCACATTTTTCCTAGTTTTCTGAGTGTTTAATCAAGAATGGATTGGTGGATTTTGTAAAATGCTCTTCCTATGTCTATTGGTATGATTGTATGTTTATTTCTTTTTTAGGTTGATAATATGTAAATTAACTGACTTTCAAATGTTAAAGCCACTTTGCATTCCTGGGACAAACCCAGTTTGGTCATAGGGTTTTATTCTTTTTACATATCATTGGATTTCGTTTGTTATAAATTTGTTTAGAATTTTTGTATCCATGCTCTTGTAGGATATTGGTGTATAGTTTTCTGTTCCTATAATATCTTTGGTTTGGGTATCAAGATAATGCTGGCTTCATAAAAAGAGTTGGCAGGGCACCTGAGTGGGTCAGTTGGTTAAGCATCTGCCTTCAGCTCCGGTGATGATCTCATGATTCCTGAGTTCGAGCCCCACATTGGACTCTGTGCTGAAGGCTCAGAGCCAGGTTCAGATCCTCTGTCTTCCTCCACCCCTACTCCCCCGCCCTTCCCCTGCTCTCTCTCTCTCTCCCTCTCTCTAAAAAAATAAATAAATAAAAGCTTAAAAAAAGAAAGTTGGGAAGTATTCCCTCTTTTCAGTTTACTTAATGATTTTGTGTGGAGTGGATATTATATATTCCTTAAATGTTTAGTGGAATGCAACATCAATGCCATATGGAACTAGAGAGGTTTTTAGGAGAAAGGACTAGATTTCCTTAGTAAATATGGGGCTATCCAGGTAATCAGCATCTTCTTGAGTGAGATTTGAGAGTTTGTGTGTTTCAAGGAATTTATTCATGTCATCTATGTCATCGTATTTACTGACAAAATATTGCTCATTATATACCTTTGTTATCTCTTAATATCTATAGAATGTGTGGTGATGTCACACTTCTCATTTCTGATATTGGTAACCTATGTTTTCCCTCTTTTTCACCTGATAAGTCTGGCTAGAGATTAATCAGTTTTATTGATCTGCTTAAAATGTATTTAAGAAAATGTATTTTGGACTCTGATTTTTTTCAATTATTTTCCTGTTTTCTATGTTATCTATTTATGTTCTGGCCTTTAATTTTTTTTTTCTATGTCTTGCTTTGTTTCATTTGTTGTTGTGTTTTTTTTTTTCAAAATTTTATGGTGGGGACTGAGGTTATTAGCTTGAGACCTTTGTTCTTTTTAATATAGGTGTTAGTTCCTTCAAGTTTCCCCAGAAGTACTGCTTTAATAGAACCTTATGAATTTTAGTATGTTTTGTTTCATTTTCTTTCTAATTTACCTTTGATTTCTTTTTTACCCCAGGGGCTATTTAGAAGTGTATTATTTAGTTCCCAAATACTTAATCTTTCCAGATATATCTGTTATTGATGTCTAATGTAATTCCAATTTGATCCTAGAACATATTTTGTGTGACTCAGATCTTTCTAAATTGAGTCCTATTTTTATGGACAAGACTATGGTCTATCTCAGTATGTGTTTAAGAAGAATGTATATTCTGGGGTGCCTGGTTGAGCATCTGACTTCTGCTCAGGTCATGATCTCACAGTTTGTGGGTTTGAGCCCAGCATAGGGCTCTGGGCTGATGGCTCAGATCCTGCTCGCTCGCTCTCGCTCTCTCTCTCTCTCTCTGCCTCTCCCCTGTTCATACTCTGTCTCTCTTTCTCTCAAAAATAAATAAAACATTAAAAAAAAAAGAATATATGTTCTGTTGTTGGGTGGAGTGTTCTGTAAATTTCTATTAGGTCAAGTGTATTGATTATGTTTTTTAATGTTTTTATTTTATTTTTGAGAGACAGAGAGAGACAACACGAGCAGGGGAGGGTCAGAAAGAGAGGGAGGCACAGAATCCGAAATAGGCTCCAGGCTCTGAGCTAGCTGTCAGCACAGAGCCCGACGCAGGGCTCAAACCCACAAACCGTGAGATCATTACCTGAGCCGAAGTCAGACACTCAACCGACTGACCCATCCAAGCGCCCCTAATTATGTTTTTGAAGTTCTGTATATTGTTACTGATTTCCTGACCACCTGTTGTATTGATTATTGGAAGAGGAGTATTGGAATCTCTTATTATAGTTATGGACTGGTCTTTTTCTCTTCAGTTCTATTTATCTTTTTTCTGAGAGAGAGACAGAATGCAAGCGAGTGTGTGAGAGGCAAAAAGAGGGAGATGAAGAATTCCAAGCAAGCTCTGTGCTGACAGCACAGAACCCAACATGGGACTCAATCCCATGACCTGGGATCATGAATTGAGCCAAAATCAAGAGTTGGATGCTTAACCCAATGAACTACCCAGATGCCCCATGCTTCACATATTTTAAAAGTCTATTGCCAAGTGTACTAATGTTTAGGATTATTACATCTTCTTGGTGAATGGACCCTTTTATCATTATGAAATAGCCTTCTTTTTTTTAATTTGATAGAGAAAGAGAGAGAGAGAGAGAGAGAGAGAGAGAGAGAGCGAGCTTAAACAAGCAGGAGAGAGGGGCAGAGGAAGAGAGAGAGAGACTCTTAAGCAGGTTCCACCCTCTGTGTGCCTGATGCAGGACTCAATCCCATAACCCTGGGTTATGACCTGAACTGAAATCAAGAGGCAGTGACCCAACTGCCTGAGCCCCCCAGGCACCCTTGAAATAACCTTATTTATCCATGAAATATTATTAGCTTTTAAGGCAAGTTTGTTTGATATTAACCTAGTCCTCTACGGGCACCTGGGTGGCTCAGTCAGTTAAGCCTCTGACTTCGGCTCAGGTCATGATCTCACCGTTCACGAATTCGGGCCCCACGTCAGGCTGTGCTGACAGCTCAGAGCCTGGAGGCTGCTTTGGATTCTATGTCTCCCTCTCTCTCTGCCCCTCCCCGACGCATGCTCTGTTTCTCTCTCTCTGAAAAACAAACATTAAAAAAAAATTCTTTTTAAATAGTCCTCTAGTTTTCTTTTGATCAGTGTTAACATGGAATACAATTCCTATCTTTTTACTTTTCAACTTATTGTTTCCTTATAAATAGCAATAGTTATGTTATGCTTTTTACTCTAATCTGATGATCTTTGCTTTTTAATAGGGGTATTTAGACTATTTCCATTTAATAGGATTATTGAGGTATAGCTAAATTAGAATCTATTATATGGCTATTTATTTTCTATTTGTTTCATCTGCTCTTTGTTCTCTTTTTTTCCTTTTCTGGATCTTTTAGATGCACTGTCTTTTATGAGTTCATTTTATCTCCTTTGTGGAATTATTAGCTATAATTCTGTGTCTTGTGTTTAGTGGTGGGTTTAGGATTTAAGGTATACAGTATAACCTATCAGAATCCCAATACAGAAACCTTAATGTTCATTTAAATTATGAACATAATCTTTATTTTTATTTTTAAATGCTTATTTATTTTTGAGAGAGCGTGAATGGGGGAGGGGCAGAGAGAGAAGGGGACAGAGCATCCGAAGTAGGCTCTGCACTGCCAGCACAGAGCCTGATGCAGGACTCAAACTCACAAACCACAAGATCACAAGATCACAAGCTGCACCGACAAGATAACAAGATCACAAGCTGAGCCGAAGTAGGGCACTTAACCAACTGAGCCATCCAGGTGCCCCATGAACATCATTTTTATTTTGACATTATGATTTGGAACAATTTATCCAATGTTAAACCAATGTTAAAAGTATAGTACACTAGCTTGGCTTTTTAAGAAGTTATATTGAACGTTACTATATATATTGATTGCAGATTTTCAGTGTAAATATTTGAGTTGTTAAAATAACCTGAACTGAGCAGACATGGCTACGCTCTCCTATCACACCCTTACGAGACATTCTGAAGGATTTGTACCCTTGGCTTTTGATGGGTGATTGCACAAGATAATGTCACTTGTGCCTCAACAAAGCCACAAGACCCAAAAGTTAACTTAATATTTCCTATGAGATAAATTCATCTCTCTCAAAAAAAAAAAGGCATTAAAAAAGAGAGCTATAAATACACTGTAACTTCAGTGTTTAAAATTAGATCACGGAGGAAGGGTGGAGTAAGACAATTCGGTTGATATTTTCTTTGGAGATAAAAACCAGTAAGAGGCTTTTTCATGGTATAGATATTTCAGGCAATTTGCCTAAAGGCAATACGATTATTTCAGGTAATCCCGGAAAGACGTGAGACTATAGTTTTTATCCTTTCCACAAACACTGAACCGTTATAATCATCATTCTTTAACTTCTCCGTTTTTAACATAACATCACATTTTTGTTAGTTTGTTTGCTTTAAAAGTTTATAATCCAATTCCTTATTCCAAGAATGGAAAAAGATAATAATGGAAGTTTTGCCACTTCCGGGTTAAGGGAAGATTTTTAAAAATGTGATAGGTTCAAATTTGAAACCAAACCCACAATGAGGTCTGAATGAGCATTAGGGTTTAAAGAATCTAATGCACAAACACAGAATAAGAGAGACCTAATACTTGGAGAAACTCATAATAAAAAGAAATAAAGATTTGCTACCAGCAATTCAGTAAGACGTAATAGTGTGAAAATTAGAATGACAAATCAACAAAGCTGACCGCTTCACTGCACTTGGTTCTGGTAAGATCCTTTCCAGAGAAATTCTCTTTTTTTTTTTTAAATATGTATTTATTTTTGAGAGAGAGACACACACAGAGTGTGAGCAGGGAAAGGGCACTGAGAGAAGGAGACACAGAATCTGAAGCAGGTTCCAGGCTTTGAGCTGTCAGGACAGAGCCTGACACGGGGCTCAAACCCACACACAGTGATATTATGACCTGAGCCAAAGTCAGACACTTACCAGACCGAGGCACTCAGGTGCCCCTAGAGAAATTCTTTTTTCTTGTTGTGTTGTGCCAAGCCCATGAAAAACTGAATTGAGAAGATTAGAAATTAAGTCAGACAAAATACACAAAAGAACTAGGGATGATATATTTAGAAAATAAACTAGGCAAGATATGATACTGTCTTCAGAATTTGAAGAACCAATGGAGCACCTGGGTGGCTCAACTAAGCATCAGACTTCGGCTCAGGTCATAATCTCATAGTTTGTAGGTTCAAGTCCCAGTCAGGCTCTGTGGACAGCTTGGAGCCTGCTTCGGATTCTGTGTCTCCCTCTCTCTCTCTCTGCCCCTTCCCTGCTCGTGCTCTGTCTCTCTCTCAAAAAAAAAAAAAAAGGCATTAAAAAAAGTTTTAAAAATAAATATTTAAAAAAATGAATTTGAAGAACTTTCATACAAAA
>NC_043701.1:18077306-18081413 GCF_006229205.1 Suricata suricatta
TGACTGCTGACCCTCAAATCCCTGACCACAACGAGAATGCAATTACTGGACCCACTCTTAGAGACGCTGGAAATGCTTTCTCATAGGATGGGGGGCAATAGGAGAACTTGATGGCAGTGGTTCTCACACTTTGGTTTTAAGACCCCTTTACACTCTTAAAAATTATCGAGGACCCCAAAGAGCTTTTAGTTTAATGTGAGTTGCATTAACCAATATTTACTATATTAGAAAGGAAAACCAAGAAAATTTTTAAATGTTGATGTATTCATTCATTAAAAGATAAAAAATAACCCCACTGTATACAAATAACATTTTTATGCAAAAATGACTGTATTTTCCAAAACAAAAAATGCAGTGGGAAGAGTGGCATCATTGTGCATTTTTGCAAAACTCTTTAATGAATGGTTTAATGGGGGACAGCTGAATTCTTGTGTCTTCTGCATTCGCTCTCTTGTGATATTGCCTCTGGAAACGCTACCCTACGCTTGTGGGAGAATAAGAATGAAAAAAGAAAATGCTGTCTTACTATTAATTATGAAGATACTTTTGGTCCCATCAACCCTCAGGATCATGCACATCATGTGTCTTAGAGTCTGATAATATCAACCCAATTTATGGAACAACCAATACTACACGAATCAGCCAGGCTCTCCCCTTCCAGTGCAGGGCTGAGCAGATCCTACTTTGGAAGAAAGCATCGACATATGAATTCCTTAAAATCCAAAATGATTGTTCCTTTTTTTTTTCATATCAAGAAGTAGCAAAATCTTCAGTGAGTAGAAGGTCAACACTCTTGAGGGCATCATATCATTGGCTGTTATGAGCTTAAATGATTTACCTGCAAAGAAGCTATCTTGAAGAAATTTCATAACTGGGTCACGTCAAGGTTGATATATCTATGACAAAATTGAAACTTGCAGTTGTCCAAAAAGCAATTTCTTGCCTCAGAAATCTGAAAGCGATTTTAATTTACATGTAGTTTTCACTGTTTTCTCAGTTCTGCAGAAGTTTTGTGATAATTACACTCAAACATGTTTACAGTTGAAGAGGAAGAAACTCCAATTTGCACTGAATTTTTTAAACTAAATTTAAACTTGCATGTTTTCACAACACTAAAAATCATACTTTAGATCATATTTATGAGAATGCATTTGCTTCTGTATATCCAAATTTCTATTTTTATAAATCTGCTAAAGCATGTATTTACACATTATGTGCGAAACCCCAGGCAGACTGAGATCAAAATGTTGGGCTACTTTATAAATCATAAAAGCTTATCACCGCTGAAGCTATTAAATTGACCGGTCTAAATTTTTTTTGTAATTATCATATTACAAAAGCCCAATATCTAAGCAAAATCCATTTTGCTACATTTTCATACTGCTATGATATTTAGATTATTCTCAAAACAAGCCAAACTTATGGTCTAATTCACAGTTTATTCTTAGTAATTGGATAATAATTACAATATTTGTTTAGTAAAAAATGAAATTGTCTAATTAGTTTCCAAAAAGATCCAACTCCCTAAACTCTCTTTGCTTTCTCTCATTTGTTGCTAACAATTACCTGGTTTGCCAGTGTCTATGCATCTCTCGTGTTCCTTTTTTTTTTTCTTAACTAGTCATCTGATTTCTTTTCCTAATATTGTGATCTATTTCTTAGGCAAAGCTGCACTTCAATAATTCAATTCTTTAAAATTTTTTCCACATAGATTTTTCCAACCTAAATCTTCATATTCCTACCAATTTAAGAGGAAGACTTCTCTGGAATGTTGGGTCCCCAAAATCACACCCAACAACCTCCACAGGTCTCATCAGCATCTCAGAAGGCACACCAGGCAAAGTTAGGGTATTTATTGAGATCTTGAGCCTGGTCCTTTGAAGGAGAAAGGGGTGATGATTGAAGCTGGATTCAAATTGGCGGGAAATTCCATCATAACAGAATAGGTTCAGTGGGTCCAGCAATGTGAAGATTTTGAAGAGTGTTCAAAGATTGTTGGGGTATGAACTGTCATTTTCTGCTTGTATTAAAAAGTTGGTGGGTCTTTTAGGAAATTCCTGAAATGAGCAATATAGTTGTCTGCAATTTTTTATCTTCCCAGGCAAGAATCCCCTTAAGAAGAATATTCCTGAAGAAAGTAAGCCCATACTAACATACACCGTAAGTTGTGTGGTATGGATGGTTTCAGTTCTCAATGTGATTCTCATGAAAGGAAAACAGAAAGCCACACAATTTTTGTAGAGAAAAGGATGCCTAATATATAAATATTTTAATAAACTATTTATTTTGAACATGCTTCAGATATAAACAATATAAATTATAAAAATAAATACACCTAGAAATATCTGTTGAGTTGAATGCATGAAAACAGTCCAGGTAGGAAGGAGAAGCTGACCAAGGGGCCCGATTCTGTCTGCCATGTTCCTCCTTCCTCTCTGAGCTCTAATATTTTATGCCTTTGTCACCACCCTCCCAGATCCCTGAGTACAGTTTACAATTCTAACCCAAGTTGGAACAAAAATATCCTTTCTTTTCAGTCCCCTGGCATAGCTAAGTTAGGCAAGAATTTTAGAAATTATTGCTAGCTGCTAAGAAAACATTGAGAGAAGTGAACAAAGAAATCACTCCAACACTCAAACAAAAGAATGACACCTACAATAACCAATGGTATGTCCACTCACAGCAATCAGCGCTGAGTAAACAGAACCATCGGTTTACTTAGTAAAACTTCCATGGTTGTTCCTCTAAGGCAGCATTGCTGATACTTCTTTAATCACCAATTAACCATGGCCACACTTGGGTTTTCTGAGATCATTCCCATAACAGCCCAGAAGATGAAATGGCTCCTTTGCTTGACATTCAAGACCTACGCAGTCTGGATCGGTCTACCTTTCCAGCTGTATTCTCTGCCTCTCCTACTCCTTCTCTTTCCCCAGTGCCTACCTGACCAACTGCCAAGAGACTTGCCATTTTCTGACCCCAGCATCTTTATTTATCCCCAGGTAATTTGCTTCTTGTTGTAACCACTTCTTAGATTGCCCCCCCCCCACCAAACACTCTGCATGATGTTGCCCAACCTTAAGGCCAGATGTAACTAGGACCCCCTCTGTGAAAACTTTCCCACCCTCCCACCTCTGCATTTCTATTGCCCCTGCCCCACCATGTCACAGTTAGCTCTCCATGTCTGCTCTATACTAGGGTGTGAGCTCCCGGGGGCCTCGCTGGCTGGCGCATGGTGCAGCGTGCATTGGTTGAACTCTATTGATTTGACTTGGTTTGATTTGATCTAATGTTATTTAAGCCACTTTGCACACTACTATGGTTTTCTGTACTTTTAACCCCTGTGGTGGTTTCCTTATTGCATTACAGGGTGAGTAGTCACATAAGAAAAATGGAAGAAAAATAAGAACACTCAAAAAATGTAATCTACTCCTGGGGTGCCTGGGAGGCTCAGTTGGTTAAGTGGCCGGCTTTGGCTCAGGTCATGATCTCATAGTTCGTGGGTTCAAGCCCTGCATCGGGCTCTGTGCTGACAGCTCAGAGTCTGGAGCCTGCTTCAGATTCTGTGTGTGTGTCTCTCTCTCTCTGACCCTCCCTTACTCATGCTTTGCTTCTCTCTGTCTCAATAATAAATAAACATAAAAAATAAATTTAACCTACTCTCTATCAAAATTGTTTTTCTCTTGCTTCTGGTTTTCCAGGGAGGAGACAAATAGAATCTTATTTAAAAACAGATATTTTTCCATTAATAAAAAAATCTCAAAACACAGATATTTTTAAATATTACTCTTTTTTTCGCCTAAAGTATAACTACCTCCCCTCCTATAAACAATTCATCTTGGATGTTAGGAATTAATTCAAGGAAGGAGCAAAGATTCCATTTTAGGTGGTCTGAGCCCCTCTTACCTTTCCTTCCAGGTAGCTGACTGGGGCCTGGGAGGCATGTCAGGTTAGGAGTCTTCACACGCAGGCTGATCATAATGTTTTTTATTATAAAAATATATATATGTGTGTATTTTTTCCTCATGTCTTTCATTTCTCCCATCATCTTTGGGAACACCTGCCTGCCTTCCTGAACTTTTTTTTTTCTTCCTGAACTTAAAAAAA
>NC_043701.1:18081513-18168698 GCF_006229205.1 Suricata suricatta
GAGAATAATAGATGAGATGATTGATGTCTGAGGCCTAGAAGGCTAGGTGACTCACTCGTGTGGTAAACAAGACTGCTGGGGGGGATCTCATCCAATCAATTAAAGACCTGAATTAAAGAAAAAAAGAGGCTGAGCAAGAGAGAATTTTGCCTACCTGACTACTGGAGCTGAGACATCAGTGTTCTTCTGATCTCTGAGGAGAACTTTCATTTCCCAGATCTCCTGGGTCTCCATCTTGCTGACTGCAGATCTGTGCAGTCCATGCCCACATGAGCCAATTCTTTATAATAAATCTCTAGAGAAAGAAAGAGAGAGAGAGACTGTAATATCTATATAATATTATCATGTATCTATAATCTATATATTGTATATCTATATATTGATGTCAATATCGATATATTGTAGGTATTGGTTCCATTCTCTGGAGAACCCTTTCTAATACAGGACTGGATAGCAAATATTCTATTAGGTTAGTCAAGGGGCTCCTGGGTGGCTCAGTCAGTTAAGCCTCAGACTTGGGCTCAGGTCATGATCTCACTGTTTGTGGGTTCGAGCCCTCCCTCGGGCTCTGTGCTGACTGCTTCGGATTCTGTGTCTCCCTCGATCTCTCTGCCCCTCCCCCTCTCATGCTCTGTCTCTGTCTCTTAAAAATAATAAAATAAATAAACATTAAAAAAAAGTCAAGTTACCTTTGATAATATACTTGAAGCTGCCATCCATAATTGTACCTAAAGGATTTTTCAAAGATAATGATGTTGGTAATCACTTTGTAGGTTTTGATTTTTTTTTTAAGTCTGAACACAGGAACCCCTGATCTGTCATTAGGCAGCCAGCTTTGTTCTGTCTGTGAAGTTATGAGTCAAATTAAAAGGCTTCCTGTGGGTGAAAAGGAATGTGTCTCAGATTTCAGTGGGGCAGTGCAATTCAAAAGACCTGCATTTGGGGGCACCTGGGTGGCTCCATTGACTAAGCGTCCAGCTCTTGTTTTTTGCTCATGATCTCATAGTTCATGAGTTTGAACCCCACATTGGGTTCTGTGCTGATAGCTCGGAGGCTGCTTGGGATTCACTCTCTCTGCCCCTGCCCTGCTTTCTCTCTCTTTCTCTCTCAAAATAAATAACCTTAATTTTTTTTTAATTAAAAAAAAAAAAAGGCTTGCATCATGATCCCAGGAATCAAGCTATATTACAAAGCTGTAATCATCAATACAGTATGGTATTGGCACAGAAACAGATACTTAGATCAATGGAACCCAGAATAGAGAACCCAGAAATGGACCCACAAATGTATGGTCAACTACTCTTTGATGAAGCCTTTATATCAATGGAATAAAGACAGTCTCTTCAGCAAATGGTATTGGAAAAAGTGGACAGCCACATGCAGAAAAATGAACCTGGACCACTTTCTTACATCATACACAAAAATAAACTCAAAATGGATGAAAAGTCTAAACATAAGAAAAGAAGTCATCAAAATCCTAGAAGAGAAAGTAGGCAAAAACCTCTTTGACCTCAGCCATAGCAACTTCTTACTCAACACATCTCCAGAGGCAAGGGAAACAAAAACAAAAATGAACTACTGGGACCTGATCAAGATAAAAAGCTTCTGCACAGTGAAGAAAACAATCAGCAAAACTAAAAGGCAACCAACAGAATGGGAGAAGATATTTGCAAATGACACATCATATAAAGGGTTAGTATCTAAAATCTATAAAGAACTTATCAAACTCAACACCCAAAAAACAAATAATCCAGTGAAGAAATGGGAAGAAGACATGAGTAGACACTTTCCCAAAGAAGACATCCAGATAACCAACAGACACATGAAAAAATGTTCAACATCATTCATCATCAGGGAAATACAAGTCAAAACCACAACGAGATGCCACCTCACACCAGTCAGAATGGCTAACATTAACAAGTCGGGCAATGACAGATGTTGACAAAAATGCAGAGAAAGAGGATCTCTTTTGCATGGCTGGTAGGAATGCAAACTGGTGCAGCTACTCTAGAAAACAGTATGGAGGTTCTTCAAAACGTTAAAACTAAAACTACCCTATAACCCACAATCGCACTACTAGATATAT
Organism: Suricata suricatta; assembly: GCF_006229205.1. Taxonomy (NCBI): domain Eukaryota; kingdom Metazoa; phylum Chordata; class Mammalia; order Carnivora; family Herpestidae; genus Suricata; species Suricata suricatta. The sequence goes on from NC_043701.1 coordinate 18,083,600, forward strand.
CTCCAAGAGATATAGGTGTGCTGTTTTGAAGGGGCACATGCACCCCAATGTTTATAGCAGCACTATCTATAAAAGCCAAAGTATGGAAAGAGCTCTAATGTCCATCGACAGATGAATGGATAAAGAAGATGTGGTATACATATACAATGGAGTATTACCTGGCAGTCAAAAAGAATGAAATCTTGCCATTTGCAACAACGTGAATGGAACTAGAGTGTATTATGTTAAGCAAAATAAGTCAGTCAGAGAAAGACAAATATCATATGGCTTCACTCATATGTATGACTTCACTCATATGTGGAATTTAAGGTACAAAACAGATTGACATAAGGGAAGGGAAGCAAAAATAATATAAATACAGGGAGGGGGACAAAACATAAGACACTCTTAAATATGAAGACCAAACTGAGGGTCTCTGTAGGAGCTGTGGGTGGGGAGATGGGCTAAATGGGTAATGGGCATTAAGGAGGACACTTGTTGGGATGAGCACTGGGTGTTATACACAGGTGATGAATCACTGGAATCTACTCCTGAAATCATTATTGCACTATATGCTAACTAACTTGGATGTATAAACAAACACATACATACATACATACTTACATGCATAAAAGACCTGCCTGTAAATTACAGTCCTGCTACTTATAGGCTGTAAGAAGTAACTTTTTTAAGCTTTGGCTTTCTCATCTGCAAAGTGAGCATGATAAAGACTAACTCAAGGGATCTGGGAAAGACTTAAGAAGACAATGTGAGAGAACTATTCTTTGCAACTCCATAGTTTAAGAATGTTAGTTGTGCAATGTATTATTGTATACTGAAAGGACCATTGGCTTTTGAATCTCAGTGCTTGGGTTTGTTAATCCTTTTGAGCCCAAGGATATTCATGAGCTAGAGATCCAAAGGTGAGAGAGAGAGAGAGAGAGAGAGAGAGAGAGAGAGAGAGAGAGAGAGAGAGAGACATGATAGCCTGCTTTTGCAGGGTGTTGTGAGGATAAGGGGATAGTGTGGAAACAGTCTCTAGCAAAACTGGCAGTGCATGTGCATCTTTCTTCCTGTAAAAGTGTAACTCTTGAAATTAGTAAACCATTAGTTTCCTTTAGTGTTACTCGAAGTGTTTCTTTTTAAATAAAAAAAGGACTACCCACTCCCACGTTCTACCAAGTGACGTCTATGCTCATCTTCTGCTGTTAGCCATCTCAACGACTCTTTCAGCTAGAGAGGGCTTCTGCCTCTCAATCCTTCTTGGCGCATCAGGAAGCTGCAAGTGTGAACACAAAGTCCCACAAGCTTGTATTGCCAAAAAAAGAAGGTGTTGTGATTCATAGCTGACAGATACGGACGATCTCCACTACATGGTACTCGAGAGTATTACATAGCTCGGACCTTTCTGAAGATTTCACAGGACTGAGAGACAGACTTCTGCTCTAGACGATTAAAGGAAAAAGAAATTCTAAACTCATCATGTATGCATAGCCCCATCACCATGACCCTTCTCTATTTACAGATTCCCCTCTTACTAAGAAATCTTTTGGTGTAGATGAGTTAATGACATAGTCCTCAATATGGTTCAAGCTCTTGGGAGAGAATTTTCTTTTTGGCAGTGAATTAAGGGGGAAACTGTAGCGGCTCTAAAGTTATTTAATCTCTGTCCTCTTTTTGGCTCTATATGGTCTTGAGCAAGTTCCCTAACCCCTCTGAACCCTACAACCTCACCTCTAAGGTCATGCCCACCTACAAGGTGAGTGATAAAACCAGATGTAAATAGGCTGCACAGACGAGGGATGGCACACACCGGTCCCTTCGCTTAGGAACGTCTTTGACCAGAAACCCACTTTAGGAGTGGAGGGAATGATGCGTACTTATGACTGAACAGTGAATTAGATGCAACACTCCTTTGATAAGATAGGCTCCCTGATCCAAACTGGCCCTTGGTGACTGGTCTTCATGCACTGGAAATGCCCATGCAGGGTGGCCGCCCTGTATGGAGTCTCTGGAATCAGACTCCTTCACGACCCACCACCTGCCATAACTTCACAACCTGTCCCCTTGCCATGTAAAACACTTAGCACACTGCCTTTCACACGTGTCATCTTAGTGGGACCTCCTTGTTATATTTCTGTAGAACCCAGGTTGCCCAGGTAAGTAAGGCATTCTGCCCTCGGGGAACTCTCTAGAGAACAACATTCATTCCCTTTCACCAATCCCCTCACGTACTCTTTTTTAAAGATGGCAGATGACAATAAACCACATTTAAAAAAATAAATAAATAAAAATAAAGATGGTGGAATGACTCCTTTGGTGAATTTAGGACTTTTTCTGGATTTAAATCGTGCATGATTGGCACAGGCTCTTCTGAATCCACTCACTCTCTCTGAGAGAAAGAACCCTGTATTCAGGTTACATACATTTTCCGCCAGGTAAATAACCTCCCTCTGAGAGGAAGGCACAGTGGTCCCACTTTGCCTGACGCTGGTTGGCACATTCAGTCCTGCGGGGCATGTCATGGAGCCTGTCTACAAAGTTCAAACCGTATTTTCCAGTTCACTCTTGCTGGAAACAAAACTGATATTTTGATTTCTGTATGCCTGCTTCTTGTGCCTGTTACTCAGCATACTCTAGACTCAGGAAAAGGGGAGCAGTCCCTCTCAAACTCAACGCGATTAATGCATGTTGACTATGACTTTGACTTTTGCTTACCCAGAGATTTCCGTGGCAGGAACATACGTGATGGCATTTTTCTCAACATCATAAAAGTGTGTGGTTTTGTTTTGCTTTTGTCCAGCAAGCTCTGATAATAGAGAAATCTAATCAGATTTGGGTAAATGTTTTTTTAAGCTTAACCCCAAGGCTAGCTCTCTGACATTTGTGATAACAGACAATGCAGGGAGTTTTTGTACTAGCTTTTGTTTTTGCCTCTAAAATCAATATCTGTAGATAATCTTGACTTGGGCAATGCTACAAAGTCAATGCTTCTTCCATGCCAGGTTTAAATCAAGTCCCTGAACCAGATTTATGCAAATGATCAGTATCTGTTTATTTTTTTTTATTTTTAAACGTTTATTTATTTTTGAGAGAGAGGAAGACAGAGTGCAAGTGTGAGAGGGGCAGATAGAGAGGGAGACCCAGAATCAGAAGCAGTTCGAGGCGCTGGCTGTCAGCGCAGAACCCTGATGGGGGGCACAGAACCCATGAACCATGAGATCCTGTCCTGAACCGAAGTTGAATGCTTCATGGACTGAGCCACCCAGGCACCCCAGATGGTATCTGTTTATTGGACAAAAGCAGGCTCATAAACCTTTACTAGATAATGGTCCTTAAGGACACGGTGCTCATCTCTGCCTCTGAGCAAGGCCATTATCATAGAGTACCAGACAATGAAACTCACCCAGACTCAGAGCCCTGGCTTCTACTCCACATATGTCTGGGGCTCCTTCTTATTCATTGTGATCTGTAAGAATCTTTTGAATCTTTCTCTGCCTCAAGTTGGGGGGATAACATCAACTATCTTCTAGGTTTCCAGTGGGGATTACTTAAGTTAATCCTTGTTAAGTGTTTGGGAAAATGCCTGGTATAAGAACACTGTGTTCTGAAATCAGACTGTCTAACTCAACCTCCCACCTAACTCAGACTCTGTGGGTCTCGGTTTCCTCATCTATAAAACTGGTTTAACAGTATGTACCTCTTTGGATGATTATGATGCATAAGGGAAATTGTGTGTGCACTCTGTGGCAAGCAGTAACATAAATCAGATGGAAATTGTCTTTCTTTTTCTATAGTGAAAAAGAAGTTTGGAAGAAGGCAATCTAGGTCTGATACTGCAGCTTGTCCCATTTAAAGAATCCAAGTTCTTTTTATCCTGCTGTTTTACCTAGGCTTTCTCATAATTCCAACTGGCTGCTTGAGCTCCAGCCATTAGATCCACATTCCAGGCAATAGAAAGAAAGAAGAGACAAAGAAGGGCTGTTATAACCCTTTACTAGGCACTAGGTTTACCAAAAAATGTTCTCTTAGAAAACTCAATTCCTGGAGTGCCTGGGTGGCTCAGTCGGTTAAGCGTCTGACTTCCGCTCAGGTCATGATCTCACCATCCGTGGGTTCGAGCCCCGTATCAGGCTCTGTGCTGACTGCTAGCTCAGAGCCTGGAGCCTATCTTCAGATTCTATGTCTCTCTCTCTCTCTGGCCCTCCCCCCGCTCACTCTCTGTTTCTCTCAAAATAAAAAAAATTAAAGATATTAAAAAAAAAAGAAAACTCAATTCCCTTTGCTTGGTTAGCATGGAATGAGTACATTTTCTCAACTATAATTATACTTCCTATAAAATTTGCCAGCCATTTTTCTGCATTAATAATCAAAATTAATCACATAGTTTCAGAAATCACTTCCCCCCAAATTAAAGATTTGCAGACAGTCTTACCATTCTATTTGGAAGGTCACCTAAGCGTTTTCAGTCTGTGGGTTTATAGTGTGCATTTTTAACATTTACATTTTATGGAAATTTCCTCTCTCAACTTTTTTGGGGTCAGAAACCCCTAGGAGAATATAAAAGAAAGCTGTGAACGCCTTCCTGGAAAAATGCACTTAGGGGTGCCTAGGTGGCTCAGTCGGTTAAGCCTCCGACTTTGGCTCAGGTCAGATCTCACGTTCGTGGGTTCGAGCCCCACGTCAGGCTCTGTGCTGACAGCTAGCTCAGAGCCTGGAGCCTGCTTCCGGTTCTGTGTCCTTCTCTCTCTGCCCCTTCCCCTCTCATGCTCTATCTCTCTCTGTATCAAAAATAAATAAAACATTAAAAAAAAAAGAAAAATGCACCTAAAAGCGTCCTCCAAATTGTGCATTCATGGATTTTTATTGCATTGAAAATGCATTTCCTTCACGGATCTAATTTAAAACTATATACAGTAATTAATGACTCATTCATCCTAAATGTTCAAGCTTGGCAAATTGTTTTGACAATGGGCTCTCCTTTCCTCTCCACAAAAGGAAAAAGCTGCCTGAAGTTTGATCATGTGCTTCCAAAGGGCCTCTGCAAAGTCAGTGAGTTGGAGGGTGCTCCCATTTCTTGCTAAAATCTTGTGATTCCTCTGGTGATTCAAAGCCCTGATTCTGATGAAACTGATGAGGCGTGCAGCAGTAAACAAGACTTCTTTCAGGATTTTCGCAGAGTACTGGAAATCTATCTTGAAATGCGTAGCCTCCTCAGAGACCAAAGGAGCCCTTCCCCCACCCCAAACCCTCCCCACTCAGTTACCCTGTTTTAACTCTTTTGATATTTGTTATCGCGGTGTGAAATCAGGCATTCATTCATTTAAGGAATTTATTCCTTTTTAAAATATTGTATTGAAGTCTTATTTATCATGATAACTGGGTTTTTTTTTTTTTTTTAAGCCTGCAGCATTCAATTTTGAGCCTGAAGGAGACTCCTTCAACTTGACTCACTCTGATCTTGGCCCCTGGAGGTCAGGCAGCTTAAAATAGTTTGGGGGGAGGAGGAAAGAGGAGTAGCTCTTCCACAGAAACTGAAAATCACTGCAAGTCAGAACTCTCAGGCTCCTCCAGGCGCCTGGATGGCTTGGTCAGGGTCAGTGGGTTAAGTGTCTGACTCTTGGTTTCAGCTCAGCCTACAGTCATGATCTTGTGGTTTGTGAGTTTGAGCCCTGCATGGGGTTCTGTGCTGAGAGTACAGAGCCTGATTGGGATTCTCTCTTTCTCTCTCTGTCCCTCTTGCGCGCACTCTTCCTCTCAAATAAATTAAAAAAAAAAAAAAAAAAAAAGAACTTCCCCTCTGCCCCCATCCCCCAGAACAAACAAATGTTACATGTTATCCACAGACCTCTGCCCGCCAACCTCACCGCCCAGATCCTTATGCTATAAACCTCCATCTCTGAATGTTTATTTCATGAGCTTGCTGTAAGTGACAGCATTTGCTCCCTGACGGCTCTTTCCCTGCAGCTCTCTTTTTGCCTCTGTCAATCCTCATAGCAGAGAGCCAACGAGTGAGGTGACTCCTCCTTGGATACTGCAGCTCTCTGTCCCTTTCCTAGGTCAGCATCCCCATACTTGGAAGTGCGTGGTGTCTCATTCCAGGACCCACTATCCCTTCCACTGATTTCAGGGTCACCTTTCCTCTGTTGTCAGAGATGTTACCCCTCTGCACCACCCCTTCTGGAATCCTTCATGGCCACTTTTAATGTCCTCATAATTCTTAGTGCCTCTGATGTCTCAGTTAATAGACTGTCTCAACTGTTAGCAACTTTTCTTCTCTTTACTGACCTTACCATGACATCTACTACCATTAACTCTCAAGCTTAAGGGGCTCCTGGGTGGTTCAGTTGGTTGAGTGTCAGACTTTGGCTCAGGTCATGATCTGACGGTTCACAAGTTCGAGCCTCGTGTTGGGCTCTGTGTTGACAGCTTCTAATTCTGTGTCTCCCTCTCTCTCTGCCCGTCCCCTGGTCACACTCTGCGCTCTCTCTTTCTCTAAAATAAATAAACATTAAAAACTTTTTTTAATCTCAAATTTAAGCATCCTGCTGTAACTCAGGATGCAGACCACACCAGTGAAATTTTTGGGGTCTGGTGGGTGGGGCATTCTGGAACAGTCCAACCATGTAAAGGCATGGACAAATTATTGCATCTTGCAACTACCATGATGAAGTCACTTTTGCGAGCAGACACAGCAAGAGTCCCATTAAATGATAAGCTCTGACTCTTGCCTGTTTGAGGTGAAGGGAGTGCATCTGGAGCCTTTTACAGTGCACATCACATCATGACATTCCCCTGTTCATGATTCCAATGGCTTCTCGTCACATTCAGACTAAAACCAAATTGTTACGTGATGGCCCTTTAAAGCTTTACATTATCTGACCTGTGCCTACCTCTCGTATTTTAGCACAATTTTTCATTACTGCCAGCTCAATCTCTCTGCTTTACCCACACACCCTTGTTCTCTCGCCAGTCCCCACCCCTCACTCCCAGGTCCCATACACGCACCACCCAGCTCATTCCGCCCTCAAGGTCCATGCATGACGCTTCTTGTCCAGTTAGACATGTCTCTCTGGATATAAACCGGGCTCACACTCCCTGTCCAACCTCCTCGTCAACACAGCTGGCTCTGTACTCATTTTTGTCCTTATCTCCTTTCTTTTCTTCGGTCCCTTATCATTATCTGGCCAGAAATTACATTGGCTTGATTTTAGATACATTTACTAGCTATCTCTCCGTCTAGGAAGGCAGCTTCATGTGATCAGAGACTTTGTTCTCTTTATCTCTGGAATCTCAGGACTTAAAACAGTACCTGGTGGTTTAAATACTCAGTAAGTATTTATTTATTTTTTTATTAAGAGTTTATTGCCAAGTTGGTTTCCATATATCACCCAGTGCTCTTCCCCACAAGTGCCCCCCTCCATGACCATCACCCCCTCCCCTTTCCCCTTACCTCTTCAGCCCTCAGTTTGTTTTCAGTATTCAAGAGTCTCTCATGATCTGCTTCCCTCCCTCTCCCTCACTCTTTCCCCCCCCCCTCCCCATGGTCCTGTGTTAAGTTTCTCCTGTTAGACCTAGGAGTGAAAACATATGGTATCTGTCCTCCTCTGCCTGACTTATTTCACTTAGCATGAGTCCCTCCAGGTCCATGCACTTAGCTACGAATGGCCATATCTCATTCCTTCTCATTGCCATGTAGTTTTCCATTGTATATATAAACCACATCTTTATCCATTCATCAGTTGATGGACATTTAGGCTCTTTCCATGATTTGGCTATTGTAGAAAGTGCCACTATGAACATTGAGGTACATGTGCTCCTATGCATCAGCACTTCTGTATCCCTTGGGTAGATCCCCAGCAGGGCTATTGCTGGGTCATAGGAGAGTTCTACTGATAGTTTTTTGAGGAACTTCCACACTGTTTTCCAGAGTGGCTGCAGTTTACATTCCCACCAACAGTGTAGGAGGGTGTCCATATACAGTATTTTAAAAATCTAAATTAAGGCAAGAAGTATCCACAATGACAAAAATATCCAATTTTTAAAGTATGGCTACTTACTAACATCTTTGTTTTGGGCAAATTAATATTACCAAGCCTCAGTTTCTTCACTCCGAGAAATGGGAAAGGAATAGGGTCAGTGTTTCTGGCAGGAGTTGGTAAGGATAAAGTCAAGCAATGTATTGAAGCGTCTAACCCATAGAAGGCACCCAGAAAACAGTGGGTGTTATTATTCACAAGAATGTATTGAACAGCTGGGCTAAAAGTGACAAAATGCTTTTCTTTCTTTCCTTCCTCTTCTTCTTCCTCCCCTTCTCCCTCCTCCCACCCTCCTCCTCTTCCTCCTCCCACCATCTTCCTCTTCCCTTTCCTCTCCCCCTTCTTCTTCTTCCTCCTCCCCCTGCTCCTCTGCCTCCTCCCACCCTCCTCTCTTTTCCTCCTCCTCTCCCTTCTCCACTTCCTCCTCCTCTCTTATCATTCTCCATTATCTATGAGGAAGTTTAATATTGACAGTTCTCTCAATGATGTTTGGCATCTAACTTCATCTCACAAACAAATATGAATAAATATTGACATCCTGGAGCCACGTCCTTTTAAGACCACCTCCATTCCGCCACAGGGGTTGGGGCCTCTGTCCTGTTCCTATGGCTTCCTCGCTCTTTCTCCTTTGCCTCGTTGCCTCCCCCTCCTTCCGGCTGCCAAAGGACCAGTCCCGGTTCTCATTCTACAGTTGGGACTGCTTGGCCAAGGGCTTGGAAGGACAGAACGGGCAGGGACGGGGAGAAAGTCAGTTTCAAGGGGAGGGTAGAAATGCTCAGTCTGTGGATTTCTCCTGGAGCTGTCATCATGTCCTTTGCATGCGGTTGTCATGATTTTCCTGTTACCTAAGATGAGGAGTAGTGCCAAGACCACAGAGTGGATGGAGGGCAGAGGTTTTCCAACCACAAGCCTAATTGCTGGTGAACCATGAAATCACTGATCATGGAGCCATGAGTGAATCGTGATTGAAATTAGCGCTAAAATCATCCAGAATCTGCAATATCAAAGTAAGCCACACATGATAAGGACTGGAATTGCTTTGTCAATCTTTTGTTTCTATTCTATCCACATATATGTGTACTGTGTCACATGTAACATATTTCTTCCTGTGAGTCACAGTAAAATGATTTGAAAGCCACCAGTGTAGTGGTTAAGGGTATGGGTGCTAGAGTCCAACTCCCTGGGTTTAAACCTTGACCATGCCACTTACTCACTATGAGACTGTAGCAATTTACCTCTCTTCTCTGTGCCTCACTTTCCTTGTTTGTAGAATGAATGTAATACCCACTGCAATGGGTGGCAATGAAAATTGAGTGATTTGATGCATATAATGCTCATAGAGTAGTGCCAGGCACACAGCAAGTGCCACAGACATTAGCTATTACATGATTACTATTAGCAGCAGCACCTTCATATAAAGTATGTAAAATGCCTAAGACAGTGCTACCTGAAATATAATAAAGGCTCATGTTTGCCCTTGTGGAAGAGACTTCCGGTACTTACTATATTCTACTATATTCTGTTCTTCTCTGCTTTCTGGCACACAAGAAGACGACATTTCCCCATCCCAGGCAGGACCCCGTGAAGAGGTCTGGCCAAGAGACCGTGGATGGGACTGAAGTGTGCCACTTCCAGGCCTGAGCAACAAAGGGCTCTTTTAAGACACCCCAGTGCTCTTTTGCTCTCTAGACACAAAGCCTGAAGGCTTGGATGGGGACAGTATTGGGACAATATGGTGGATCCTGTAGTCTGGGTCCTCAAGTGACTCTGTGAAGCAGAGCCAACTGCCACCTCTCACCTCACCAGCCTGTAACCTTTGTATGTTTGTTTCTAACAGTTTTATCGAGATATAATTCATATACTGGAAAAGTCATCCTATGAAAGTATCCGATTTGATGGTTTTTCCTATATTCACAGTTATACCAGATTTCATAGGACCTGGAGTGTCAGGCTAAGGAGTTTAATTGTATCCTATGGGAATTGGAGAGGTAATAGAAAAATGTCTTTTAGTTGCAAAAGCCATTTAATTAATGATAATCCGGTAAACAGTATTTGCATTTCCTTTGGCTTCTTTCTAACTTTATCTGTACGTTACATGTTCTTCCCCCATGCTTATAATTTACAATTTTGAACTCTACCATCACCTTCGTATTACTTCACGTACACTTTTCTCTATGTATTGTCTTCGTTTTCAATGGCTGCATCATGTCTATTGCCATAGTTGAACTCTTGAAGTTTTATGTGGCTAGAACTGTTTTTCACACACACACACACACACACACACACACACACACACACACACACGAGGCAAGTGAAGTGGCCGGGGTGTAAAGTTCAAGGAGTCAGGCTACACTGAATGAGATCCCATTTCCTCGCCCTCGGCCCAGGCCTGTATTCTGCGCATGTGCGTTGGCATGCTTCTTTTCTTAGATTATTTCCTCAGGATGAGATTACTAGTTCTTATGAAGAGATGACTGGTTGGGAACATTAAGATTCTTATTGCTCTGGATATGAAGTACTAGAATAGTTCTTGAAAGGATTCCACTAAAGTTTTCTCGAAGCATAACTTTGAGACGTGCACAATGGCATTTTACGAAGTTCACACAGGCAACGGGGCATTTAGGAGACTATCACAATACGTTCCAATGATAGTAGTCTTGTCGGATTCAAGATCCCCGAGGCTGACTTTTCGCATTGCATAACCAACACAGACTGCTCAGAACTTTAGCGGTACCTTCATGCATCAGCTTCCGCACTCAGTCCCCAGAGAAACAGCAACAAGCCTTCCATATTGAGTCCGTGTCCCTAGCAGACGACCTTATACCAACCTGGTTATCTATGGTCTAATATTTTCCCAAGGGACTACCTTTTGGACAGCAACTGTCAGAAGTAATTTCTATGTCAACAGAAATCTTATGAAGGAAGAGTTCTTATGAACGAATTGCCATTTTACCACAAACCAAATTCCCAGCTTAAGGTCCTAATTAAAATTGTATCATTTGGGGGACACATAGCATCCGAATTTGCCAACTAACAAGTTTTTTCTTGCTTTGTTTTGCTTGTTTTTTTAATAAAAGTCAAATGGAAAAGTATCTGGGCTAGTCTGTTGTGTATAAATTTTTCCTAGGGGGCACTTTTCAGAAGTTACTAAGTGGAAAATCACCAGAATGGAGTTTAGTGAGGCCTGGGTCCTGAGTCATTGCCCAGCAGATATAGTTCTTGATCCTGCATAATTAGGAAAGACTGGAGGGGTGATGGAGCAGAAAGACCAGGTTTGGGGTAGGCTAGAGAATGGGGGAGAGAGGTTGTTGAAAGGAGGGCAAATTTGTCTTCAAAGCTCTCCCAGCAACTTTCCTTTTGTTATCTTGGGAAATAATGTCTTCTTACCTGCCAATTAAGGCTGACCAATTTATTATTTAGCACCTCCTAATTTGCCTTTGAGTTTCTGTCTACTCACTCTTCTTCTAGAGAGTTCTGCCAAGATAACCCTATTGAAACTTACTGTTTTGGTAAGAGTCTTATTTGGGGATGACCGAATGTCTTCCATGTATGCTGGATCAAGCTCATCAGGGATTCCCAAGCTCAAGAGATGCTGGGTTTGTTGGAAAGCTTGTTAAACCACACTCAGCGGTACAGACAAAACAGGCTCCTACGGAAGGAGGTTAAGGTAGTCCTAGACAGCTACAAACAGGCTGTGTAAACATAACCCTCCAGAAGGTGTTCTGCAACCAGATTGCAAGCCATTTCTCTGATACGCACCTTTCTACAAGCAAAGTGCGCTAAACTATAGCGGTAGTCAGTACGAATGGTTCAGATTAAAGATAGGACATTTGTCCAATTCTCAGATTATGATTAGGGTTGGACAACAGACAACTGCATCCTTCTGGGCTCTTAAAAAAAAATGAAACCCGAACCCCTTCCCAGTTTACTTATTTATAGGCGGTCTGTTATTTTCCCTTAAGCATCCCACTTTCCTCGTGCCCTAGTGTTTGGTGAGATCTCTACCACCGCGTGGGGCGTGGAGGAGCGGGTGGAGCGGAAGGAATCTGGTCGCTCTAGGACCTCGCGGAAGAAGCTTCCTCGAGTAGCCTCAGCGTAGGCTGCTGCGCCCCCAACCTCGGTGGGCCGGCCAATCAGAAGCCGCCTTTGCGTAGCGGCGCGCCAATCGTACCCGCCCTTTCTGCCGTCTCTACCGGCTATTTAAAGGTCTGAGCCGGGGCCAGCTTGGCGTGGTGCTGTTTGGGGGTCTGCGGAGCTCAGCAGTCATGGCCAGCCACCTCGTGCTCTACAATGGCGCCAAGATGCCCATCGTGGGGTTGGGCACCTGGAAGGTAGGTGCCCTGAGGGGTGCGGCCTGGGGCGACCGGGACTTGTAGTGATCCTGAGCGGCCACTGCCACGGACGCCATACTTAGGCTTGCTCGGCCCGCGCGGGACCGGGCGGGCCCCGCGGGGACCGCGCACGGAGCCCGGGGCGCTGGCACGCCGTTCCGGGCCGGGATATTGAGTGGGGGGCTGCTCCTGTGGACGCTCGGTGGCTGGGATCCACAGGCCGCACTGGGAATCCGCTCCCAGCTGGAAAATCACTGGGGAGGGGGGGGGTCTTCCGGAGCCCGGGGATGGGAGTCGCGGGGAGATGGGTCAGAGCTCGGCGTTCGCGTCTGCACCGCACCTGTGCATCTGCACCTTTGCTCTCTACTAAATAGTTTGTCCTTAATTGTTTCCATTTTTTCCTCTCCCAGAAGTATAAGCACTTAAAGTAAGCCCAGAGACTGCAGATAATTAAATTAGCTGCCGCGAGTTTGCCCAGGATCCATCTATCTCCATGTCCCCAAACACGCGACGCTGACCCCCTGTAGTCGGGCTCGGCTCTGTGGGGTGCCGTATGAGAGGCGGACCTTTGCAGACAATCTGGACAAGGGTGATTACCGCCCAGAGAAAAACTATTAGCTAGCGTCAGTATTAAAATTGGCTCCGGAAACCTTCCCACCCTTGAAATCTTTCCTCAGCGTCCCTAAGAGATGAATAGGAATAAAAAGGCGAGCCCGATTATCTGAAAATTAGGGGGAACATTATGGGCGCTGGGACAAAACCCGGTATTTTTAAGCCGCTTATAGGTTAGCCTTGGGACATTATTTATTACATTCTACAGCTGTGACCCAGGTTTTCCCAGGAACTTTGAATATGGGCCACACTGACGACAACACAAGAGACAGAAAGGATCGAGTGTACCGTGAAATGGTTGGGTATAGAACAGAAGGTGGTGTTTACCTCTGCCCTAAGACCCGCAGTTGCAAATTAGTATAGATAAGGTTAGCAAGAAAGGGGGCATAGAGTTGCTTCACCCAGAAAGTGTTCTTGGCGAAAGTAATCAGAGTATATGTAATTTGTGTTTCCTTCACTAAGTCCAGGGGTGGCTCTAAAGGTGGAATTAAATCGGGACCATGATACCGAGTTCATTTTCATCTGTGGAAGGTTATTCTCTTGGAATGGATGTGAAAAGAGGCTTTCTTGGCAATAGTAAATTACGGCCTGTATAATGTTGCAAGCAGCGCACACATCTACAAGTATAACTTGAACAAAAGATGCATGAGACAATACTGTAGTTTACCAGGTGGGACGAATCCCGATATTTTTATTGTGTATTGTGTTTTCAGAAGTTCCTGACCTTGACCTGTTATTTGAAAATGACTGCTCAGGGGTAAACAGGGAATAAAAGATGTTAAAAGAGGGTTCTAAATCATAGTACCTGGGCACTTAATGCCCTGAAAAGCTATATGTTTACTTAAAAATAACAAGATGAAATCTGCACTTAGATCAGTCCTTGTGGCCAACTAAGTTCTTGGAGGGTGAGGGTAGCACCTGCCTTGTTCGCGATGGCACTTCTCACAATGCATGGTAAATAGTACCCAAAAGATATGTAGGTATGTGTCGAATTAATACAAAGAAGTAGCTAGGTCTAGCAGGAAAACAAGAGAGACCTAATGGAGAACCAGGGGGAGCGGAGGAGGGAGAGAGAGTTGGGGAGAGAGAGGGATGCAGAACTTGAGAGACTGTTGAATGCTGAGAATGAACTGAGGGTTGAAGGGGAAGGGGGAGGGGGGAAAAGAGGTGGTGGTGATGGTGGAGGGCACTTAAGGGGAAGAGCACTGGGTGTTGTATGGAAACCAATTTGACAATAAAATATTATGGAAAAAAAATACAAAGAAATAGGGTAACTTTGGACGGCGGGGGCGGTGAGGAGCTGAGGCCTGTACAGAACTGTGTTGAGGTGCAATGGAGGAAGTAACAGTGAAATAAATAGCATTAGGTATGGGCTTAGAATGGATTCCTTTTTTTTTTTTTTAAGTTATATAGGTAGTGACTTATTCCCTTTCCCCCATATGTGTGTACATACTTCTTCACAGATGCTGGCCCTAAATATCGTTTGCTTATCTTTGTAGGAACTGGAGGGGGGGGGTCACTCTGCAAGTGGGGCAGCTTCTTGTTCTGGATCTTTCGTATCATGACAGCTGTGTCCCATCCAGGCCCTTCGCAGGGCTCAGGTCATCTCCAATCTGCTTTTGCATCAAAGGTCATCAGGTGCGCCCTTCTGTTTTTGGAGGTGAGGCCTTCAGACAGAGGGGAGAGTCACAGCCTCAGACCCCGCGTGGCCTAGCGAGTATTTCACCCCAACCAGCTTGCCTTCCCCATCAGACAGTGAGTAGACCCACCCACACTGTATTGCCAGGAATCCGTTCAAACAGAGATTACTTCTGATGCTGGTTGGTGTCCTGTGACTGTAAATGTTTTGACGTAACTGAAAAATTGTTAGTTTGGTCGTTATAATGCATCCACATCCTCCAAAGCTAGGAGTGGGGGTAAAATTCCACCTCTTTTCCAGTATCACCACCCCTGCCCCACCCAGGAGGCTCTGAGACATTTTTCTGTAATTACCCCCACATAAAGTTTTAACTTCACAGATAGACCATACTTCTGTTGATGTCCTGTGGCCATTCACAGAGAGAGCAGCGAACCATTGCGTAAGCTCAGATTTTTCTTTGCCCCTAGTGAACCGGCTTTTGCCTCTTTGGGGGTGATATTGTCCCCTTTAACAACGCAGGAGGTGGAAGAAAACGTGCTGAGAAAGACTTCCTGCCGTGCTCCCCAGTGGGGCAAGTTTGTGATACCCCGGATCGCGGGGCTGGGGGAGAGGGTAGTGGTGCTGGCATTGTGGCTAAGCCAGTAACTTAGTTTTACTGTTCGCCTCCCTCATCTCCCGGAGGCCTCAACCTGGCACTCTTCAAGATCGGAGATTCTTTAATAAGTCTTCCCCCAGCAGGGCCAGTCCGCGTCGGTCCCCATGTCCGTCAGGTGGAGATATCAGTGTCTTTGAATTCAGCAGAGATTGAGTGGGAGGAACTGAATTTCAGTCTCCGTGGTTAGTTTGTGTTCGTTGCCCAGACTGATGATGAGCTTTGACGCAGAATAGTAGCCAAAATTGACTGTTCTCAGGTGATAAGGCAACTGAAAAGTACGGTCAGCTGTTTATCACTTGAAATTGCAGTTTACATTATGAAACTGTTAAATGATTGTGAGCCCAGGGAGGTTGGCTCATCTGTACCAAACATTGAAAAGCATATTTGCTCCCAACCCGGGGATTAGATGTGAAGTGTAGCTTGTTGTAGTTCATTTTCCCCCATGCTTGGTCTCTGGGAGTCTTCTAGCCTTGTGTATACGAAACTTCCGGGTCACCAGGCTCCCATCTGTGCAGAGTGGGGGCATTTCGTGTCCTTGGAGAGGGGGCAGGCCCAGCGTGCTCAGATTTACCCAAAGTTGATTGAGACGGTTTTGTCAGTTGGCTAAACCAGAATAGGGGTGAAACCCTGTGAGTCCCCCAAATCCCTATGTTCAGTATCAGAATGCCTAACTTTTGTTATCATGATGCTGAATTGGATCCCAGAAATTTTATTTGTGAATAGGAATTAGGAAAAAAATTAAGGCTGGGCCTGTTGCCTAATCCCCATTTCTCTGTATGCCGCTTCTGCCATGGAAAGGGGTTGGTTATCTTTAACGCACAAACCTGTTTTTGTAAATGAAGTTATATCAGAACACATCTCATTCCTTTATGTATGATTTATGACTGCTTATGCGCTGGGGCGGCAGAGTAGAGCAGTTACAACAGATTATTTGGCCCACAGAGCCTAAAATATGCTCTGTCTGGCCTCTTACATGAAAAGTTTGCCAACTCCTGTTCCAGAAAATTCTAAGTGAATTAATTGGAACTCGAAATATATATTTTTAAAGTTTTATGTGTTTTGAGAGAGAGCGTGCATGGGCGCACACAGGTTGCGGGGAGGGGGCAGAGAGAGAGAGACCCGAGCTGACATTTAGTCAGATACTTAACCAACTGAGCCACCCAGGCGCCCCCCAGAACTTAGAATACATTTCGAAAAGTCACAAACACCTGCTAAACTTGCATCTGGTTGAAATGACTTACACTTACGACGCACACTTACACTTCCGATAGAAAACTATATTGTAAGACTACTAGTATTTAAACAAAACTAATAAAAAAAAAACAGTAAGTTTCTCTTAGATACAGACTGAATTTCTCTGAAGAAAAGCTGGTTGAATCGGAAGAAGTTAAACAATGTTTTTTGGGGACCGCTTTTCTGTGATACTGGTATTTTTCTAGGCTTTCGAGGTTGATGGCCCTGTTTCTTTATTAACGCTAGAAGTATGGCTTCCTGTTCCGTATTCCAGGATATCATTGGCACACTGTTCTACATCTCGCCAGGTTTCTTTTCTTTCCCCAAAGTAAAGTTTCCTTTGTTCCATGCCCACTCCGTTTCATTGCTAAAGTAATACCTGCTAACTAGAGGAAATTTTTAAAACGTCATCAGAAAGAGGTACTTAGCCAGCTGCAGGTGTTACAAATGAGCTGGTGGGGCCTGCCTTGAGATGATGGGGACCCCACGGGCAGAGCTCTCACTGCCATCGGTTGGTGCTAACACCCCAGGCCATTGTCCTGTTGCTGCCTGAGCTGGAACTCTGGAACCAGAAGTCGGAGAGGGCGGGACATGGATGGATTTGCCCCAGTCCCAGGGAAGACTAGTGGCAGAATTGGGTTAAAACACGATTCAGTCTAGGGTTTGCACCATTTGGTCGTGTGTCATCAGAGTGTTTCCTGTGCTGGTGGTCTGCAGATTAGCTGTTAGATGTATAGAAATATACTTTCATGATTTACTTTTTCAGTTTGGGCCACTCCCTTCTGTTTGCATTTTTAAATGTGGACAGGAGATGGAGAGATGGTGCCATTGGGTCTTAGCATTCCCAAGGTTACTGTGTGATTCTTCACTAGACCTTAAATGGGCTGATTATTAGTGATAAGAGGAGATCACTCAATCTCTTTCTGGGAAGGGGTCTATTGAGGTGATTCCTATGGAATGTAGTTTGTGGGCTGCCGTGTCTCTGTGCCTCTTCAGGGCCACACCACCGCACAGAGCTGTGGGCGGAGCATGGCTCCAAGGTCCTTCTGCCAGGCTTAGAGTCCTGACGTCCCCTCACCGACTGCAGGATCGTGGGCCAGTGGCGTGGTCTCTCTCCGCCTTACTTCCCTTATCTGTAGAGAGAACAGTGTGTGTCTGGGCTGGGATGAACATTCAGTGCGTTCACGTATTTAAAACTGGTAAAAAGTGGTTTGTAGCAAATGGGAGCTGTTGCCCTTCTCAGTTTTGGCTTACCCTTCGGAAGCCACGTGGCCTCCCAGAGCACGTGTCCCTGCTGATGGGCCCCCTTCCAGGGAAGGGTCAGGGAACGGCCGCCTCTTCATAACCTGTTGGTCATTTCTATCTTTGGCTTCTCTATGGAAACGCAAGATGAACTTTTTTCAGCACCTTTGTACCAGTCATTCAGCACCCTTGATGATCTGAGTCTGCACTCTCTTGGTTCCAAGGAATTGATTAACCATCTTAATCTGAAACAGGAGAAGAAGTGTGTTGGAGTTGGGGATTCATGGATCTCCAGGATGCCCTCAGGTGCACCAGATTCGGGCTGTCCCTGATGTCACCAGGAGCAGTCCCTCTCTCCCAGTCTCCCAGGGCAGTGACCCCAGCAGCATGACAGCTTGTCTTGTGGTTCCAGAGACTGAGTCTCGTGGGCCTGGCTTGGGTCATGCCTGGTCACAATGCCAGCTGTCACGGCAGATGCAGTGTGGCCTGTCCAGGGCTGGGCTTCTCTTTGCCCCGTGCCTTGTGTCTCGAATGGTGGGAAAGGCTGCACCTGCAGCTTCTTCGGTCCTCCAGGGAACCCGGATATTGTCAGGTCATCTGAGGGTGCCCCCTGTCTTACACCTGAGGCTGGCATTCCACCCCTGCACCCTCCTTGGGGGTGAGCAGGCTCTGTGTGCCAACAGGCTCTGCCCATACACTTGTTCCCACTGGCCCACACTCTGACCCCCTCCCCGCTCCCCTCCTGTTCACAGCAGCTGCTGTCAAAACAGCAAATGTCTGCAGCTGCTCGTGGCCCTGGGGAGTTTTCCTTTCCATTCTCTTCTCCCCCAGATCCCGGGAGGAATGCACTGTGTTCGTTCAACAGTCTGTTGCACATGTGTTTATTTTTCACCTCTTTGGTCTGAGTAGGATCAGTGAGGGGGTGGAAAGTGTCCATGCAGTCAGTCTGGGTGCTGCAGCAGTTCTTGAAGGCCCCCAGGGCCCCTCTTACTCCTCAACAGCCAGGCCGTCTCGTGTCCCGGGCACGGAGATGGTCTGATGGCACGGCCCGGACAGCAGTTCAGTCTCTCTGCAGCTCTGCCCACGGATTGTGTGCTGATCTTCACCGTTCCCCATCTCCCCTCTCCTTTCCGCTCACATCTGTCTGTGTGTCCCTCGGAGGGGCTGGCTCCCGCCTCTGCCTCTTACAGCAGATTCTTAACCCCCGCCTTGGGATCTGCGTCCCTGGCATTCTTTACTTTATGGCAGTCTCCCGGAACTGCTGCCAAATGATTGATTGTCAGAGTGCCACACCCAAAAGGAGGCGTTTCTCGTGACCGCTCAGAAACTAAAAGGGAATTGGGTAAATATTGCCAGCAGTGATTAAAATCTTTTGAGCTGTTTGAAGGAAATCGTGTCCCATATTGTCTTGGGAACTGAGGGCATTCCAATGGTTTTTTTTTTTTTTAATATGGTGGTTTGTCAATCAGCAGATGTAAAGAAGTGAGCGAGACCCCTTTGGCACATCTTTCTAAGTGGTCTGTGCAGCTGTTAAGTGGTTATCAGAATATCAGAAAATGGAGCCATGTGGCATTTCACATGCTCCCCCCACCCCGAGCCGACCACTTGGGAAGCTGCTTGTGCAAAAGCCCACTTTCCAGTGCCCGTCGTTAAGGGGTAGGCGCGTCCTCAGTAAGCATGAGGTTCCCCCTGCCCTTCTTCCTGCGTTGTATGCAAACCCGTGTTTTGCTTCCTTTTTTTTTTTTTTTAATTTGAACTCCATACCTTCCCCTCCTTTTCCTTCAGTCCTCTCCGGGCAGAGTGACAGAGGCTGTGAAGGTTGCGATTGACCTCGGGTACCGCCACATCGACTGTGCTCACGTGTACCAGAACGAGAACGAGGTGGGGCTGGCCATCCAGGAGAAGCTCAAGGCGCAGGTGGTGAAGCGGGAGGACCTCTTCATCGTCAGCAAGGTGCTGCTCTGCAGGGGTCCTGGGGCGGGCGGAGGGTTCTCTCCCGTTGGTCCAGTGGCAGTACCAGTGTAGGAGCCAAGGGCATACCCTGGGCCACCTAATATGCTAGAGTGACTATGGAGAGGTCACTCTGCTGGGGCGGCGTGCTGACTGCAGGCCGTGGAGGGCTCCAGAGCTCACCTGACCATTGTCCACTGGAGGGTCGTTCATCATAGACCCATTGGGTAGAGCCCCTTGTTGGTGAGGCTTAGGTCGTGGGCCGGTGCTCCCTTATCCGTGAGGACAGAACTTGGTTTCCATCTGGAGACCAGATCTCCGCTCCTGGCCACTGTCTTTGACCTGGAGGCTGTTGGTCCCCAGAGGGACCCTGGGCGGGCAAGGGAGGCCGGCTTCTCGGAGACCAACCTGCTAGGCAGATGGCCCCGAGAGCTCCTGTTCAGGGCCTGGGCCTTGTGACCTGTCCATTCTATATTCTGCCTTCAGTTCGGTCCCTCTGAGCGGCTTCCCTGACCTGCTTCTCCTACCTTCCTTTGGAAAGTTAGGGTCCATGGTGTGCATTGGAAACTCCTTCACCACCTGTTAGAGCATCACAGTGAGAGGGGTGGGGGGCCGGGAAGCAGCATCCTGTGCGCAGCATAAGACGTGCTCTCTCGCTGGCTTCAGCTGTGGTGCACACACCACGAGAAGAGCATGGTCAAGGCGGCCTGCCAGAAGACGCTCAGTGACCTGAAGCTGGACTACCTGGACCTCTACCTAATTCACTGGCCCACGGGCTTCAAGGTAGGTGGTGCGGGGCTCCGGCCGGGCCCCCATTGCTCATGTTGCCTGTGATGTGTCCGGGTGCGGGTGGGGACCCACTCTGTGTTGCTGGCTCGGGCTCTGCACGTGGAGCAGCACCCAGCAGTGTCACCTAGGAGCTTGGTAGAGTTGCACGGGAACCCCGGGCGGCTCGGTGACACGTTACAGAGTTTGAGGAGCCCTGTGCTTGTCGTTGGCTGGCGGTGCAGTTTAAAACGGTGACCGCCACCACGGCCCCAGTGATGTTCTGCACGTGACCCTAAGGCCTCACTGGCCATCACCCTCTGCCTCAGTGTACGTGTGTGGACGTTCTGCCCACAGGCCCCATGCTGTGGAAGCCCGATAAACATCTTTGACAGGCTGAGTCTCTGCGCACAGAAAACGGGAGTTATTACACACTTTGCTTTCATTGTAGTCACGGGTCAGGTTTCCACTTTGTCGGCCCAGTTGAAGGCACGCGGTGGTTTTGATCCTGCGGCCCTGCTTTAATTGCGCTGTGTGCTGACTTTCATCCTTTGTTTTTCATGATAAGCCATAGAGACTCAGCAGGGTGACATGGGCCCCATACCACATCCCCCCTGCCTCTGGCCCAGGTCCTTCCCCCGTCCACAGCCTAGCCAATGCAGGACTCCCCTCACCATTTCCATCTAACAGTCAGCTGCAACCCATTTGAAAGAAAAAGGGTCTGGGGGCCTCAGGAGTTGTCTGCCTGTTGGTGCTTTTTCACATTGGTCCATAGATTTGCCCTTGACCGTGTTCTCAAAACTTAGCTATGGTAGGAGTGCCTGGGTGGCTCCATCAGTTCAGCGTCCGACTTTGGCTCAGGTCATGATCTGGTGGTCCGTGAGCTCGAGCCCCGCGTTGGGCTCTGTGCTGACGGCTCAGAGCCTGGAGCTGCTTCTGATTCTGTGTCTCCCTCTCTGCCTCTCCCTGACTGTGCTCTGTCTCTCTCTCTCTCCCTCTCAAGGGTAAATAAACATTAAAAACTTAGCTGTGATTAAGAGTGAGGGTTTTTTTTAGAACTTTGCTTCTAAAGATGTGGGACTGTGAAGAGCCGTCATTGATGGACTGTTATTATATCAACAGCCCGGGAAGGACTTTTTCCCTCTGGACACCGAAGGCAACGTGATTCCCAGTGACACCAATTTTGTGGACACGTGGGAGGTGAGGCAGTCCCTGATTTGGCTTTCTCCCTCCTGCCTGGTTTCCCCTTCTCCTTGTGAGTGGTCCTCCCTGCCTCATCTTCCACGGCGTTTTGTCACTCTATCGCCGTTTTTATTCCTCTGGTCTCATTACAGCCAGCCTGGCTTTTATCTTAGCCAAGAGATCTTGGTCTGATTCACTGGCACCTATTAGTAAGGGCAGGACCCATTAACCTGACTGGTGTCAAGGACGCTTTTCCCACCCTTGTCCTCTTGGGCACGCGTTGACAGCAAGCAGAGAAACCTCTCTTGTCGTTAGGCCATGGAAGAGCTGGTGGACGCAGGGCTGGTGAAATCCATTGGAGTCTCCAACTTCAACCATGTCCAAGTGGAGAAGATCTTAAACAAACCTGGCTTGAAATATAAGCCGGCTGTGAACCAGGTAAGCCTCCCGCAGGGCAGGCTGTTCCTGGGAGACTGGTTACTGTCTGAACCCGGGTCACTGAGGCAACAGCCAGGAGGCATGTCCTGATTTGTGATCGAGAATGACAGTGAGGCATCTGGGAGCCGAACTTGCAGGAGAGACAGGGTTTGAGCCCGGCTTGTGATGACTCGGGGCCTCCCAGACTATCTTGTGTCCAGATATTGAGATCCTTAGACCCATCACGGTTGATGAAGGCCAAAGCCAGAACAAGCCCGTAGGGCCCATGAGCGCAGTACATCAGTAACCAGATTATTGTTCTTCACAGTGAGGACACTAGCTGGGAAATGTAAATAGTGGTCACAGCTTATCTCGGAGATGAGAAGACATTGGCTATACATAATTTTCTGTCTGGGGAGGGGGGTGCTTACTCTCTGTCCCCGGGCCTGTGCCCATGCATCACCGTCAGCCCCGTTTGCATTTGCAGATCGAATGCCACCCGTACCTGACACAGGAGAAGTTAATCCAGTACTGCCAGTCCAAAGGCATTGTGGTGACTGCCTACAGTCCCCTCGGCTCTCCCGACAGGCCCTGGTGAGCTTTCCACCAGATCGTGTTCTCTTGTCCACTGGTGAAGGTTAGAACTGGCTACAAAGAAAACTTCAGCAACAAGGAAAATGCTTCTGGTGCTGATTTGCAGATCTGCCCCGGAACGTCTTGTTAGGGTTCCAGTAGCTTCTAGCAAGGTGGCTGCTCTTTTTCCAGAAGGTTGGGAGTTTGTACCTGAGATTCAAATCAGGAGGAGACTGACGGACAGGCCTCTAAGGTCGACGGGAGTTAGGGTTGCTAGGGTTGCTGACTGCCGTAAGCAGCCACCATGGTGGTTGCTCATGTGGGCCGTCTTTCTTGTCTCCAGGGCCAAGCCAGAGGACCCTTCCCTGTTGGAGGATCCCAGGATCAAAGAGATTGCAGCCAGACACAATAAAACCACAGCCCAGGTACTGTCCTCTCCAGGCACCCATGGCCGTTCCCAGAACCCCCTGCATAGGTAGTGTCCCCTTTAACCCGGGGGGAGAGGCGGCCCGGCCCAGCCCAGCCCTCCCT
The DNA here is from genome assembly GCF_006229205.1 of Suricata suricatta. NCBI lineage: Eukaryota > Metazoa > Chordata > Mammalia > Carnivora > Herpestidae > Suricata > Suricata suricatta. Next base: position 18,106,748 of record NC_043701.1, read on the forward strand.
GGAAGTGCAGCTTGGGGTCCTGAAGTGGGTAGTGGAAAGGGCACAGACTGGGAGGTTAGAGGACTGCTGTGTGACGAGGACAGTGGTCCCTGTCCCACCACCTCTCCAGGCCACCCCAAGGGTCAGCCTTTGCTGACGTCGGTGGGAAGCTCGCCTCGGTGCTCCGGGAAGAGCCCGTGTGATCAGCTCCTGGGAAATGTTCTCTCTCTGTCCCGTATGGTAGAACAGCTTCCTTTTTGTGACCAGTACACCTGGGAGACACAGGCACCTGGCGAGGCTGAGGGGTGACCCTGACACCTCTGGGCCTCTGTTTCATCTCATGCGGGGTTCTGGAATTTCCCTCTGTGGGGAACGGATGTCTAAGACTAAGTGACCTAACAGTGTGGCTGATTGGTGTACACACACGCTCGGTGTATCTGCCCACAGATTCTGATCCGGTTCCCCATGCAGAGGAATCTGGTCGTGATCCCCAAGTCTGTGACGCCTGAACGCATCGCCGAGAACTTCCAGGTAAGATTCCTGGCTGGTAACCGGGGACACACAGTAAGGCCTCCTGGCCCGGTCTCAGCTGGGGCTGCCTCGGGCCTGCCTGCTGGCCACGGGCGGGCAAGGTCTTCCCGGCCCCACTGTACTCTTCAGGTAGATGGGTCCCCTCCCATCCGGGCCTCTCGTGTCCTCTTTGGACGTGACTTGGCGGCTCCGGTCTGTCTCAGATACCATCTTCTTTGACCCCATTCTTCGGCTCACCGGCTGGAACCCATTCCCAGTTCCTCCGGGGCCTCTGGGTGTGGCGTGCAGCATCTCACACAGAGTGTGCGGTTGATTATTCCTCATGTGGAGCTGTGGGATGACCTCCCGTCGCATCACTGGAGACTGAGGCAGAGACTCTTGTGACCTGTCATTTCCTTCCCCACTGGTCCTTGTCACAGAAGCGCTCAGCAGTGCTTTTGACATCAACTAAATGGGCCGAAAACTACCATTTTGCTTAGAGGTTCTGGAAGGGAAGGACTCTTTTCCTGGCTGCATGTGGTGTCCAGGCAGAACGCTGCGTTCTCCGTAGAGTCCTCCAGTTAGGCTTCTCCAAGATCTGTCTTCCTTATGCCCCTTCCCACCCAGGGCAGCGTCCTGTCCGCGGCCCGGCACAGAGCTGTTCAGATACTCGGGTGTTCTTGTGTCTGACCTTTATTTGCAGAACATACTGGATTTTTCTTTTTCTTTTTTAGGTGTTTGACTTTGAGCTGAGCAGCGTGGAGATGACCACCTTACTCAGCTTCAACCGGAACTGGAGAGTCTGTGCCTTAGTGAGGTGAGTGGGTCCTGGGAGGGGATCGATCCGCTGCTCCCGAACGAGAGAAGCTCTTGCAGGCCGTGCTGCCCGGGTCCCGTTGGCACGACGCCTCTGACCTGTGCATGGCCTTGCCTTCTTGTCGTGCACGTGCGGCGACAAGCATTTCGTCCCGTGTGAGCCCAAGTGCACGGGGCCATGAGGAGAACGCCAGGAGATCCGTTCAGGATCTGTTTTCTGCTCCGCTGCGGGCCTTATCGGCTTGACGCGCGGCAAGCATGTATCTTCGCATTAGTTCTCACCTCTTAGTGGCTCATCTGAAACCAGGCGATCCTGTGGGGCTCCTGTCCGCTGCCCGCTCCTCCTGGCAGACTTTGCATGCGACTCTGTCTTATCCAGGCTTAATAAGAGGGGCTCCGTAGAAAGACTGTGGTGCCGGGGGCCCTGACGCTGCTAAGCCACATGACTGAGAAAACCACTTGACCCCCCCTGACTGACAGGCACCTCAGGCCCCTCTGGGTACACATTCGCTGGGTCCTTGTATTTCTGGCAATTTTGGGCTGAGGGAGATAACTTTTCCGACGGTACAGTAACTAAGTCAAGTTTAAAGTCATGCTCTGCTTTCAAGAAGAAACTTCCATTTTACAGTGAGGACTAAGCTTCCTTTCACAGGGTTTTTATTGCCTCTGTGTCCCCTCCATCTCCTCGTGGTCACATTCTCTTCTAAGCGAGATCTGGACTTCTCCCTGGGATGGGGCAGGGTGCCGGCCTTCTCTCTGCAGCCTCTGCTGCCTCCGCAGTTCGGTTTGTACTGGGGGTACAGCAGCCACGGCCCCCAGCAGGTGCCCTCTGGGTCTGCATCTGGACCAGGAACTCTGGTGTGCTTCAGCAGGTCGGTGTCTGGTGAGCGTGTGGCCGTCACACCTGTGGCCTCACATTCCAAACAGGCTGCTAAGCAGTTTGTCGCTGGCAGCCCCACACCGGGCTCTTTCTGACACCCCTGTTTGTGTTAACAGCACTTAACCTTTAGGCCTTAAAGTCATTTTTCGGATCAGGTAGGCGAGGGTGAGAGAAGTGAATCATTGACCGGGTGACCTCTGTTCTCCTTGGAGGGTCTCTGTATCGTCGATTCACATCCCTTTGCCACTCCCACCGCCGACATGGTGTAGCGGAGCTCTCGGGCTCACAAACGACAGTGGTTTTCCAACTGGTCCCTTTATACGTACACTCCCGCCACTCTGGTGTCTTTCCAGAAAGAGCTGTCAGATTATTCTGTGGGCTACTGATGTTCAGTGGGGACGGGTTGGGGCCAGAGTGGGGCCAGAGAGGCTGGTTCCAACATTCCCAGGTCACCCAGGAAGCTTTCTTGCTAGGCCTTCACATCCATCGCCTCCTTTTGGAAATTGATGCTGCACTGAGCCCCTGTTGCTAACGGCAGGGGTCTATTCCTCAGGTCTGAGTGGGGGGTGGGGGGGCAGCGGATGGGGGAATTTTGGATGGGTGAGAGTTCCGTGCCCCAAGCTGGGTTCACCTGGGCCTTTCACACTGTGCCTGGTCTGTGTTCGCAGGGGCGATGCCGCCATGTGCCCAGCACAGGCCAGCGGCACCCACCCGGGTGGGATGGTGGACCTGCCTGCTCCCGCCTGCCTACATCCCTGCATGCCCAGGTGGCTGTCTGGCCTGCTTCCACCCCGTGTTTCTTGTGTCAGACCCCCAGCCACTCTCCTGGGCTCCCTGCTGATGGCAGGCCGCTGTGGAGGTGCCCGTGTGCCATCACATGTATAGGCTCCTGACTTCTCTCCTCCTCCGCCTGCTCTTTCAGACAACAGCCTGCTGTCTGGTCCCCCGGGTTAGACTGGGTTCCCTGGGGAGCAGGAACCGCATCTTTCTGCCCCGCAGGCCTCGGGCATGGTGCTGGGCACCAGGGCACGGGGTGTCTGTCCCTCACACCGGTGCCAGCTGATGAGAGCCTGGGGCAGAGGAGTCTGGAGGGGGCGCTGCCTGCCCTTGCAGACTCATCATCTGCAGCCTCCAAATCGGCCGCCGTTGTGAGGTCTCTGTCTTCACCTATAAGGACACACTCACCACTTCTTGTTGTGGTTCACTCTGGTCAGTCTCTCCCAGGAGCTAACGTGTTCTGTTCCGTCTCCTGACAGCTGTGCCTCCCACAAGGACTATCCCTTCACTGAGGAGTTTTGAAGCCATTGGTGCCTGTCCTTCCCCGGGTGACCTGCTGCTTTGTCTTCACGTTTCCTGGATGTAGCGTAGTGTGGCCTGTCCCCGTCGGTGGTGGGTCGGCGCCGTACCCTGTGGTGTTGGGTCCAGAGAGCAGTACCTGTAGATTAGAAGTCTCTTCCAGTTCTCCTTGCCTTCTTCTCCAGCCGGGGAAAGCAGGACCTAAGTACCCTTTTCTGGCTAAGCTGAATCTATAAAGTCGAATTAGTGCCACTAACAACCGGATGTTGGCTGCTGGGAAGTGTAACCCTTTCAGCCAGACTCCTTGCCTCAAATAAAAAGTACTTTTGTGAACTTGATGCTGTTTGTTTATTTGGATTTATTGAACCAATACGCCACCTTGCGTCTCCCTCGGCCTTCGTCCCGTCCACGCCCCTACAGCAGGCTCCTCGACTAGGCGACAGGAACCAGCACCTGACGTCCTTCCGTCTAGTCGGGGGGGCCCCTGCCCCAGCACTTTACCCATTTGGCTTTAGGGTGGTTGGTCTCCTCTGGGTGCACATGGGAGTGTCCTGGGGAGCCTCGAATGCTAGTGATGTGTGGACCTCAGCCCTGGAGACCCATCTGACTGGCCCAGGGCGGGGCCAGGCCATGAAAAGTTTGTGGGCTCCCCGGGGTTCCCACCATGCGGTCAGGGCTGAGAGCTGCCAACCAGTCTATGAGGGGGTCATAGACCCGTTCGTAATTTCACAAGGTACTTTGTTGTTCCTCGTTCGCATAGAGACCAAAGTCATGTTTACGAAGCAGCCCTGCTCACAAAGGACTGCTTTCACGAAGCTCCCCGTCTAGACCAGAGGGAACAGAGCATCGGTAAACGGGGTCTGCGGTAGCCCGGGCTGTCATAACAGCACGTTGTAGGCGGAGTGGTGTAAACAGAGATGTTTCTCACCGTTCTGGAGGCTGGAAGTCCGAGATCGGGAGACAGGGTGCGGCGGGCAGCTAGGTCTCGTTCTTGAGAGACCCTTTTCCCTGGGTGGTAGCCCTCCAGTTCTCACTGTGTCTTGACAGAGAGAGGGGAATGTTTTCAATAGGATCACACAAGTAAAGGTCTGTTTCTGCTTAACTTTTACAGATGCTGTTGCTTATTTTTATTAATAACAAAGGCTGGGAAAGGGACGGGCTAGGTAAGAGTCAGCCTCAGGTATTGTGAAGATAATGGCTTTGGTGCTGACTGTTCGTATTGGGTGACCGTAGCCCCACCGTTAGGTGCTTCATAGAGGATCCACATAGAAGACACACCCCCCAAGGCTGTAGATAATTGGGCAACGGTGTTTGCTGGGCCTCAACCAGGAACGTGGGGATGTACCAGAGCCCCGCATACTAGCAGGGTTTGGGCCAGATGGGAGACCCAGAGCCCCACCGGCTCACTGCTGCCCACAGCCTGCAGCACCAGGCGTGGGCCAGGACCCCCCCCCCCCCTCCTGACCTTTCCTCCCAGTGGTGCAGTTCCCCTTGCCAGGTAAGGCAAGTTAATCCCAAATTAAGCTGCCAACCTCCGCAGTCAGCCTCTAAATCATCAAGATCAAGAGCACATTATTCAATTAATCGTAAGTGGAGTCAAATCATCTCTGGCCTAGTCCCTGCCCTGTCTCTACAGTTAGCCCAGAGTTGTTGGCTTTAACACACTTTGGAAAAATGTCAAGGTAGAAACCAGTAAGAGTTTAGATCAGATACCGGAGTGCTCGGTCCCTGCTTTAAGACCACCATCAAAATAAGACCATTACAAAGTCTGCAAGAAACCAAAAAGATGAAAGGCCCTGCGCTAGCCTTGGTCCCTACTTTGTAGCAGAGACTCAGATTATATCTAAGAGCATGTCCCCTGAGCCTTGCCTGAAGTGCAAGAGGGGCGGAGAACTAAAGCTTCTTGATTAAAGATTTTGAAGATAATAAAAGGGAGTGAGCTGCAGCCAGTGGCTCTGGTGCAGGCCGAGGCCTGCTCCCTGGTTCTAGAATGTGGCCTGAGGGGGCAGTGGGTGAGGGGTCAGTGGGTGGGGCCGGCCATGGTGGGCCCGCTTCATTCCATAGCTAAGGGATCCGAGGTGGGAGCAGGCAGATGCCAGGGTCCCTGTGGAGACGGGCACTTCCTTTCCAGGGCAGAGCCCCCTCCCTTCCCTCGGTGGAACTGAACCCCCACACCTTTGTCCCTTCCTAGGTGGGTTCCAACCCCACCTCCACACCCAGGTGGACACCTTGTCATGAATGAAGCGACTCTCCAGGGGGCCAAGGCCGTGGGAACTCTAGAACAGCAGTACTGGTGTCCTCTCTGAGGACGTTTGCAAGCGCCTTTAAATGCATTCACAAAACAGTTGGCCTTTTACCAAAACAAAGTTCCAGCCCAAGAGTAGAATTGTTAATAAGATAATGAGACCCACTGAGAGACGGAACTAATTTTAATGGAATCACATAGGCGATTAAGACCCACACTTGAAAACCTCCCTAAACAATGCAGACTTCATTTGAAAGGTAGTTTCTCAAGGGCCAATTTCACAGAGCGTGGTTTCTCAACACCCTGTCCTGCTTCACGTTGACACAGCTGCTGCCGAGCTGCCTCAGTGCGCTGTGTCTGGTGCTGGTTGGCGTAGCCGTGGCAGGGGCCTGGCCTAGAGAGCGCAGGGTTGGGTCTGGCCCCAGAAGGGTTCCTAGGGGGACAATAGGGACTATCTTTGGGGGTTTGTGGCCCTCTGGGATCCAGCTCCAGGGCACACCCAGTCTTTCTGTCCCTTGAAGCTATTTTCTAGCTGTGTTCCAAGGAAGACCTGGGTCCTCAGGACCCTGAAGGAGCCGCCCCTTCCATCTCCCCCTTGCTCACCGGAGTTTGGCTACAAGCAGTGGAAGCGACTGATGGCTTCTCAGGTCCATTTCCAGCCCAGCGCCCAGCTTGGCCTGAGGGAACACCGGTCTCTGTTTTCCTTTCCTTCTGTCCTCAGGGCCTGGAACAGTGCCTGGGCACGGAGTCGCACTCAGTGATGTCGTTCGCATGAGCGAGGGAGCAAAAGAATGAAGAGCTTTTCTTCTAACAGCTCGTTATGAACACCTCCAAGGGTAAAAGCAGTGCATTTCAGACCCGAAGAGGGGCTGCTCAGTTTTGAGCTGTGGCCTGAAACACATGAAAGAGGCGAAGAGCTCTCCAGATGCAGACACACGGGGTCTTCAGTGCAGCTCTCGTCTTGCTAAAACAGGACTCTGGCAAATCATTTAACCTCCTGGCCTCTATTTCCCCAATCTATGGGGGAAAATTAAAGTTTATTTTTGAGAGAGATAGAGCATGAGTGGGGGAAGAGGCAGAGAGAGAGAGAGAGAGAGAGGCACAGAATCTGAAGCAAGCTCCAGGCTCTGAGCTGACAGCACAGAGCCCCACATGGGGCTCGAATTCATAAACTGCGAGATCATGACCCGAGCCAAAACAAGAGTAGGACGCTCAACCAACTGAGCCACCCAGGTGCCCTTATTGATATGATTAACATCATCATTGTTACTATAACTAAATGTTGGCAAGAGAAGCAAACCCATCCATTTCCTCATAGCTTGTGGATGGTGCCCAGGGGATGGAGTTCCGCCCAGAGAGCAGCACTTTCTCCACATCCTTGACTCTGTCCACCTCACACAAAGGAAGAGCAGCTCCTAATACATTTAGCACACTGTGGACTTTTGTTTCCAACCTCAAGGACAGTGCTTCCTGTCAAGAAGAACAAGCCTTAAAGAAAACGCTGCCAATTTGTTTGTAAGAAGTTATTTTTTTTTTTTACTGATAGACGAAATCATTGAGTATTAGAGATGATCTAATCCAGTGTTTTCCAACTTGTTTTTGGCTACAGACTTCTTTCTTTGAAAGAGTCCTACATAGATCCTCAATATGTAAACCAGATGAAGACAGAGCTGCTGTGGTTTATGTGGGGGAGGAGTCTGCGAACCAAAACAGACAGCAAGCACCCTCACATACAGCCCCCTAACCATGAGGGCCAGATCACAGTTTCAAAGCCTTGGGATACAACCCTTTGTTGTTCATTATTAAGAGCTATAAACGTCTCCTTCACACAGTTGTTGGAATTTAGGAATTCCAGAGTGGCTTAGCTGAGTGGTTCTGGATGGGGGTCTCTCAAGCGGTGGCAGCAAATATGGCGGCTGGGGCATTTCTGGGGCTGAAGAATCCGATTCCAAGACAGGCACTCAGTCACCGGCAAGCCAGTACTCACTATTGGCAGGAGGCTTCAGTTCCTTTCCATAAGGCTGCTGGAGCGTTCACGACATGGTGGCTGAGTCTCCATCATGACTGATGCAAGAGATCACAAAGTAGAAGCCATAATGTCTTTCATTATCTAACCTCAGAAGTTACACACCACCATTTCCACCAAAGATCGGCCCCATCCACTGGGTACAGCTTGGAGGCTGGCTACCATAATTTGCAAACGTAGAACTGTTTATTGTTTAGAAAGCATTTCAGAAGTCATTAAAGACGTGCAAAGAATATTTCAAAAGAATATATGTTCTGATTGTCATGCTCAGGCGAGCAACCCTTTGGTTTTACATGGACAGAAAATCCAGGGGATCAGAGAGGTCAAGTGACCAGCCAAAACTTGCAGGGCAATTTAATAACAGAAATGGACTTAGAATCCAGGTGTCTAGATTCTAGTGTATGGCATTACATCATGGTATTATTACAATAACATTCCATTATAATATAAATTACAGTGACTTACACATGTGCACACCCTTATTACCAGGGGATCAAGGTTAACATCAACAATGATAGGTCATGTTGATAATATGTGCTCTTGACAGTGATGTGATGAGAACAGTCCTTTACTTCCATGATCTTCCTCCTTCAAATCCATAATCCCAGTCTAACCAGGAGAAAACAGGAAACAAATTGTATTTGAGGGATTTATTTTACAAAATATCAGACCAATACCAAGACCCCTCAATATTGTCAAGGTCATCAAAAACATGAAAAGTCTGAGAAGCTGTCACAACCAAGAGGAGTCTAAGGTGACATGATAAACTGTGTGAGATCCTGGGACAGGAAAAAGGACTTTTAGGTAAAAACTTAGGAAATCAGAATAAAGTCTGGACTTCAACTAATAATAATTTTTTAGTATTGGTTCACTAATGATGCCAAATGTATCATACTAATGTGCCATGTTAATAATGGGAAACCAGGTGTGGAGTATCTGGGAAGTCCGTGCCATCTTCAAAATTTTTCCTGTAAATTTAAAACTACTCAAAAATAAAATGTTCATTAAGAAAAAACTTTATAGGGGTGCCTGGGTGGCTCAGCCAGTTAAGCGTCCGGCTTCGGCTCAGGTCAGATCTCACGTTCGTGGGTTCGAGCCCCGCGTTGGGCTCTGTGCTGACAGTTAGCTCAGAGCCTGGAGCCTGCTTCAGATTCTGTGTCTCCCTCTCTCTCTGACCCTCCCCTGACCGCACTGTCTCTCAAATATAAATAAAAAAGCATTAAAAAAAATTAAAAGAAAATAGAAAAAAAACTTTATAGAACACTCATAGAGAGCTGCTTTTCTAAACAAAGCCTAGATTACTCACTTGCTTTAAAAATGCTCATGTCTTTCCTTGATCAAGCAAACAAAATGACCAGCAAAGGTATTGACTTGAACATCCTGATTATCAATCCTGTTCTTGGAAAGCACTTATTTCCAAGCACATGTGGGACACTATGAAAATCAGTGACAAGCTAGACCAAAGTGCTGGCCTCAACAAATTTCAACAAGTTGATATAATATAGATCATATTGTCTCATCACAATTTAATAAAAATATAAAACATTAACAAAAAAAAGATTCACTAGGAACTGCCACCCCTGCCCCATTCACATTCAGAAATTTTAAAACCCACTCACTCACAATCAACTCAAGGGTTAAAGGAAAAAAAATAACGGCCAACACTATATATGGCATTTGCTAATTAATTATGTACCATGTAATGTTTTTTGAGTTTTATATATTTTTTAATCCTCAAAAGAACCCTTCAAGGTTGGTCCAATTATCATCCCATTTTCAGAGGAAGAAACCAAGGACACATAGAGGGTGAACAGCATGGTCAAGGTCATAGAGCCGGAAATGGTGGCACTGGGTCTGGTTCCAGAGTCTGTATTCCGCGTCTGTTAGGCTACCTTCTGATATAAAGCAGAAAACACATGTGGAATGGTAAAAATAAGACATATCAAAGTCTGGGGATGCAGCTAAAGCAATCCTTGAGAGTCTTAGAATTCATGGAGTCTTATAAGCACTGAATAAGTAGAATAACCAGTTAAAAATAATTGCCACAAAGAAAATGCCAGATAGAGATGGCTTATAAAAGTGTTGTTGGGGCGCCTGGGTGGCTTAGTCGGTTGAGCGTCGACTTTGGTTCAGGTCATGATCCCACGGTTTGTGGGTTCAAGCCCTGCATCGGGCTCTGTGCTGACAGCTAGCTCAGAGCCTGGGGCCTGTCTTCAGATTCTGTGTCTCCCTCTCTCTCTGACCCTCCCCTGCTCATGTTGTCTCTCTCTCTCTCTCAAAAATAAATAAAACTTAAAAAAAAAAGTGTTGTTATGTAACATAACATTCTAGGTACTTGCCAATCCTACGCAAGCAGAACAAGAGGGAATATTTTCAAAACCATTTTATGCAGCCATCACAAATTTGATACTCAGAATACTAGGATGGTTCAAAAGAGGAAAATGATGATTAACCAATGGAGCCACCCAGGCGCCCCGGAAGAAAATCTTTCTAACTTGGTAAAGGGCACTCCACAGCCATCTCATACACCCACCATGGCATATTCTCCTGGTGCATGCTGTACACCACCACATGAACCATTCCCCTGACAGGGCACTGAGGCAAGAAAAGTTAGTCACAGAGGAAGAGATAAATTAGATTCTACTAATACAAAGTTCAAAAATAGGCAAAACTAAGGATATGATCACAGGTCATAAAACTATAAGGAAGAGAAAGGAATAATTTATTCACAATTCAAGAGTGGGAGTTGGCAACAGCAAAAAAAAAAAAAATCCGTCTGAAAAGTGGGAAGAAGACTTGAATAGACATTTTCCCAAAGGCATACAAATGGCCAACCAGGCTCAACATCGCTAATCATTAAGAAGATAGATGCACGTCAAAATCACAATGAGGGATCACCTCATACCTATTGGAATGGTCCCTTTAAAAAAAGACAAAAAATAACAGGTGTTGGTAAGGGTGTGGAGAAAAGGGACCCCTTGTGCACTGTTGTTGGTGAGGATGTAAATTGGTGCAGCCATTATGGAAAACTGTATAAAGTTTCCTCAAAAAATTAAAAAAATAGCATTGCCATATGACCTAGCAATCCTACTTCTGGGTACGTATCTAAAGGAGATGAAATCAGTATCTCAGAGAGATATGTGCACCCCCATGTTCATCGCAGCGTTACTCACAAGGGCCAAGACACGGAACAATAATGCATAAGTGTATAAAGAAGATATAGTGTATATACGATGGAATAGTATTTAGCCAAGAGAAAGAAGAAAATCCTGCCATTTGCGACAACTTGGATGGACCTTGAGTCATCATGCTAAGTAAGAGAAGGCCCAGGAACACAAAAAGTATAGAATCTCACCTATAAGTGGCATCTTAAAACACGGAACTCATAGAATCAGAGATGAAAGTGGTGGCTGCCAGGGGCCAGGGTGTGGGTGCGATGGGGAGATTTGGTCCAAGGACACAAACTTCCAGTTATAAGATGAATGACTTCCGGGCATCCCATGTCCTGCATGGTGACTAAACAATACTGTGTTGTGTTCCTGGAAGTTTCTGTGAGGATAGAGCTTGAGTGTTCTCACCATAACTACAAGAGAATGGTAATTATGAGTTGACTAATCTTATTGTGGTAAACATTTCCCAATAGATATGTGTATCAAATCACCACATCATACCTTAAACTTACACAATGCTATGTGTCAAGGATATCTTAGTAAGGTGGAAAACAAAGACAGATCAGGGAAAATGCAGACTGAAATTACCGCACACACACACACACACACACACACACACACGTGGCGGTCGGGTGAGGTTTGATATTAGGAAGGGACATGAAGCGACTTATATGTTACTACCTATTTCTCAACCTGGGTTCTGGGAATATGCGTGTTTGTTTTATTTGATTTTATTTTTACTTATTTTGAGAGACTGAGCAGGTGAGAGAGAGGCAGAGAGAGAATTCCAAGCAGACTCCACACTGTCAGTACCGATCCCAACATGGGGCTTGAACCCATGAACCATGCGATCATGACTTGAGCAGAAACCAAGATGCTTAACCAACTAAGCCACCCAGATAACCCATGTTTTATTTCAGGCCTTTAAATGAGATACAGAGGTTTTACACACTTTTTTGTGTATATAATTTCATAAGAAAACATAAATGTTGCAAACAATGAATAATCCTATTTGATCCTTAGAACAATCTACTGAGACTCCTGTATCATGATTCTTTACAGAGAATGAGCCTAAATCAAGAGTAGTTCATGTCTATGCCAAATATCTCTCAGCTAGTCAGCGGTTCCGTCTTCTTATTCTGTGACCTTTCTCCTGAATCACACTGAAACTGCTTTTTATGACTATTTCTGCTGCTATCTAACTCAGACACAGAAAACTGGGCGTAACCAACTGCATGTTATTAAGCAAAATAAAAGACAGATTTCTTTGTTTAAAAATAGAATTGTCTTTTAAAAATCCATGTTCTTGGGGCACCTGGATGGCTCAGTCAGTTGAGTCACTCTTGGTTTTGGCTCAGGTCATGATCCCAGGGTTGTAGGATGGAGACCCCTGTTGGGCTCCGTGCTGAGCAGCCCCTCTCCCCCCATTGTGCACTCTCTCTGTCTCTCTAAAATAATAATAATAAAGAATCTATGTTCTCTCCTACTGTTCTTGATTTAGTATGCTGTGTAGATAAGATGCTCACTGATGAGAAGCTAAGTACACGCTGAGATTCGAGCCTGGAAGGGAGCGGCAGGGCCCTCCAGGTCACGTGATCTCAGCTTTCATTGTGCATGAGGGGCCAAGGGACTCATCAAGACCAGCCAGCCAGGTGGTGGGACAGCCAGGATCAGAACTCATGTCTTTGGATGTTTATCCAGTGTTTCTTTTTCTCTAGGTGACCTACACTGTTGTCATGTTGGTCTGGGCACACCATTCTGGAAACCCCAAACCGCTCAATTGTGGTGGCCTCATCGGCACTAGAGATTAGACTGTTTGATCATCCACTGGGAAGCCAAGGGCTTCAAACTGCCTTTCTGAGGCAGCCTGGATTCGTTGGTCAGGGCTGAGGGTCTCTCCTGCCCCTCCCTGCCTCTTCCTGGAGCAAATTCCTTTTTATCGGCTTTGTTTGTTGGAATTGTGTGTAAGATTTCATTTGTGAAAAAAGAGTTGCGCAAATTGAAAATCATTCAAGGGCGCCTGGGTGGCTCAGTCGGGTAAGCGTCTGACTTTGGCTCGGGTCATGAACTCAAGGTTCATGAGTTTGAGGTCTGCATTGGTCTCTGTGCTGACAGCTCTGAGCCTGGAGCCTGCTTCAGATTGTGTGTCTCCCGCTGTCTGTGCCCCTCCCCCACTCGGGCTCTGTCTCTGTCTCTCAAAAATAAATAAATAAATGTTTTTAAAAAATTAAAATCATTCAATGGGGAATCAAGTTGGATCTCGTGGGGCTCTCTCTGTTTTTTCCCAAGTTTTAGTACCTTTTAGTGCGTATTCTTGGAGGTCTAGTGCCACATTCAGCTCCATGGCTAAGAGGCATAGAATAGAAGACCACTCTGTCCTCAAAGTACAGATCCATGACTGATTCCTAGGTTAGTAACTTGGAGGAGGGAAGCACTTTTCCTTAGAAACAGTTTAAAGAATACTTGCTTCAACTTGTCTGTTTCTTTTTTTTTTATGTTTATTATTGAGACAGAGAGAAACAGAGCACGAGTAGGGGAGGGGCAGAGAGAGATGGAGACACCGAATCCAAAGCAGGTTCCAGGTTCTAAGCTGTCAGCACAGAGCCCAACGCAGGGCTCGAACCCATGAACTGCAAGATCATGACCTGAGCCGAAGTCATCAGACGCTTAACCGACTGAGCCACCCAGGTGCCCCTCTACTTGTCTGTTTCATACACAGTATGCCTACCATCCCACAGAATTGGATCTCATTTCTTGGATGTCCTAGAAAAGGATTGCAAAGGGAAAAAGGATAGGGCAATATGATCTTGGCACCAACACCTCGCTAACTTCCTGCCACTATAAAATAGGGATGACTTCTTTCTACCTGTGCACTGGTAGCTCTCATTCAAAAGATTTCCAGATTATTCTGTCCAATATCTCATCGGCAATTATTCCCCTCATAGTGGGACGAGATAGGACAGAACAGGACTTCCCAGGTTAGATGTTCCTCAGTTGGACTCAGCCAGTGTAAACCCCATTGGCTCCTGGGACTGCCTGGAGGGAAGGTGCAAAGGTAGATAACAAGAAAAGTTTATGGGGGGAGTAAATGAGAGCAGACTGAGTGCACTGCCTTGTACACAGAATTCTTCCTGGACCCAGTTATATGGCTCTCCCCGACTACATGGTTACATCACTGCTTGGCTAGGACGGGGTATATATAACAGTTGGTGTCTGGCCTGGTCCCTGGCTAGCCTCACCAGAACGTTCCTGACAGCGCCTCAGTGGTCTAGAACAAGGACTGGGCAGCTTCTGGACACTGTGGGCCAAGTGAAGGGGGCAGAAGGAACCTCGCTCCTCAAAATCATTCTGCGGGAGAAGGACGTTTCTCTGCATCCACACAAGCCACTGCTTTTTCCCTTCTTCCTAAGCCGATAGTATGGTGTTTGCTGCCTCCTGCTGGCCACATGTGAGTCAACACCAATGTCTCAGGGATGCCTGGTAACTTGTACTGAGCCCTTGTTTGTTGCTCAGCAGTGGGTCTTCACAGTGACAACAATAACCACAATACTATTGCTAGAACTATTGGTGGAGGGATTATAAAAACACACAAGATGCTGCTTTTACATACATCATCTCATTTAATCCTCAAACCAACATTGTGGGGTAGGCATTGTGTTTCTCCCACTACACGGGAGAAACTGAGTCAGAGAGCAGTTGTATGATTGTGCAAAGTACATGCTGGTGAATGGTAGCACTAGGGTTGAGACACAAGTGTGTCAGACTTCAGAGCCCACCTCTGGAGTGACTGTGCAAATTCATGTTCCTGGCTGGCCATAATCCTGGATGGACCATACTCACCAGAGATGGTAACACACCCACCATGTCTTTGTATTTCATTGGTCCACACCCAGGTAACCTCTCACACGCTCATATTTTTTTTCCTCCTCCACTTTCAATGCCCATCACCAAAATTTTTTTAAACATTTATTTTTGGGGCGCCTGGGTGGCTCAGTCGGTTAAGTGTCCGGCTTCAGCTCAGGTCATGATCTCAAAGTTCGTGGGTTCGAGCCCCGCATCGGGCTCTGTGCTGACAGCTCAGAACCTGGAGCCTGCTTGGGATTCTGTGTCTCCCTCTCCCTCTGCACTACCCCTCTGTCTCACTCGTGCTCTCTCTCTCTCAAAAATAAATAAATATCAAAACAACAATTACCTTGGGATAAAAGTGTAAACTGAGACATATGGTCACCCTACCCAGAGAGCATAAAAATTCTGTAACTGTGCTTCTGATAAAACTAGATTATTTCCTAAGATCTGGAGAAACCAAAGAATAACCAACATCAAGTACAGGTTTCCCCTGCTACCAAAAAGTAGAGTGCTCGAAAGCTTTCCTAATCAGAAATGGTGTAAATTGAAGACACGATTACCATTAATTTATCTAGAAAAAGTTTGAGCATTCCCAGACCCAAAAAATAACCTCTCTCAAGCTTTTCTCTTACCTGAAGACACATCCTCCTGATGGCTGCACAAAATACACTGAGGTAAAGCACAGTGGCTCCCACACGCAGTCCCGACGCTGAGATGCTGGGAGAGGCTCCTGGGGAGGGGCTGGGCCGGGCGGCCCTGGGCAGGTGCTCACTCCTCTCTAAGGGCTCCTGCAAAACAGGTGCTCCACGCTGCTCGTGCTCTTGGACATTTTTTTTGTAAAAGCAAAAATCCTCTCTGGATTTCTTTGGATTAGGGAAAACAGGTACTAACACAAGCCTTTTGGAAATCAGGGATACCCGTGTACTGGCTTCAAAGAAATACCCCTGCCGTATGATAAAAATATAGCTTATGCACCACTTACTGCGGACCCAGCGCTGTTTGCTGTGACAGGTATGAACGATTATTAGTACCATCTTATATGTGAGAAAGTGCACAGCCGGCAGGCTGTGCCGAGTCATAAAGCCATGCATGCCAGCCGCCAGATCTGTGCCCTGAGCCATGGTCTCCACTGACTCTTTGAGCCCTCGTAATGTGAGGAATTTTCACGTCCTGAATGGAGTCCAGCGAAATAACAGATGAAATACAAAAAACGAGTCTGTGTATCTCTAGCCCTGTATGGGCTAGAAGCGGCTTTTATTCTAGGTGACTAGATCCAGTTATTTGAAAAACTTCCCCCAGAATGGAAGGGGAAGTCTAGAAGGTTCCCACAGAGCAGTCGAAGTATTCTATTATAATTCCTAAATTGTAAGTAAATGTCCTCAGGCATTCACCTTTTTCCTTTGACTGCAAGCCCTGGCTCCCTTCTGAGAGGCACCGTGGGGCACTGATAACAAGCATGGACTTGAAGTTCAAATTCCCAGGGAACCTATTAGTTAAGTAGCCTTGGGTGTGGTCACATAGCCTTGTGGGACATTTGCTCACCTGCAGAATGCAAATCATGGTCCACCTTACAGGTGATGGCGAGGCATAAATGAGCCTGGAAAATAATAACACATTGTCATGATTCTTATCATCATTATCATTTTGTTAGTCTTCAACTGAAGGAGCCCCAAACTCCTCTTCCCCTTTTATTCTGAGTATTTCTTCACATTCGGGAATTTTCAGCTTTCCTTTGTCTTCAAGTTCGTTCATCGTTTTGTAGCTACCTTTGCGTGACGTTTATAACAGTTGCTTACGCAACGTCTGTCCCAGAACTCAGCTGAGACAACATGTACTCTGACAACTCCACGTGAGAACAGGCGTCTGCGGGTTCATGATCATGGCATTTTCTCCATCGGCCTGCTTCATTACACCATTTGCGCATGCGCTCCTCATTTGCATTTTGCTGAGCCGATGTGATTTTTTTATAAGTTCAGGGGTGTCCAGAGATCGCTTCGGTAAGAATTGACTTGACAAAAACTGGAATGGATCATTTATCACCTTTGTAGAAACAAGATGAATTTCTGTTTTCATCGGCAATAAGGAATTACAAAGGACTGCCGGGACCTGGCCACATGAAAAATTAAAGTGGTACAAAAGAAAGAGAATACGACACAAAAAAAGGTAAGACACAGCTGGGGATGTTTACATCAATTCAAAAAGGGCTTAAAAAATATGTTTCCACAAGACCAGCTTTTAAAATTTTGCGTCATGACCTAAAATATACTTAACACTGAAACACAAGTTTCACATCCAAAAAACTCACTGTGCATGAAATTGTGTTTTTATTTAATTCTGATATCAGAGAATAATTTTCTTGTTTTTATTTTATTCTATTCTAATTTTTAATGCTCATTATGAGCCATTTAATTGATTTCATAATCTACTAATGAACTATGAGTTGCAGTTAAAAAAACCACAGTGATTCCAAGAGCTCTTAAAAATACATTGGGTGAAGAATAAACACAGATACTTCTATGTATAAGACAATATTTTACAATTTTTAAAATATGGAAAAATCACTTTTAAATATGTATTTAGTTTTGGGGAGGGTGCAAGTGGGGGAGGGGAAAGGAGGGGGACAGAGGATCTGAAGCAGACTGCACTGACAGCAGTGAGCCCGATGTGGGGCTCCAACTCAGGAACCCCAAGATCATGACCTGAGCTGAAGTCCAACACTTAACCTACTGTGTCCTTGGAAAAGCCACCTTTAAAATATAGCAAAATCTCAGCTTTGGTACTCACTCAAGAGATACAAGTTATAAAAAGGATAAGATATAACGTCACTGATTAAATTAGCAAAAATTAAAAGCAGTGATGGCATCTAATGCTGCTGACATTATAGTAAAGAGGGTTTTTTAAATGCGGTTGTTTTATTTACACCCCACTTCAAAACAAATTTGAGGTGCCTTTATGCACCAAAATTGCCAAACACAATAAATGGCAGCATCTATTGATGCAGTTTTGTTTGAGTAGCAATTGGGTAGTACATCGTGGAGTCATAAAAATGTTCATAACCAAAGTAATTCCACTTCGGGGAATTTGACCCAGTGAAGTAGTTCAAAGGGAAAAAAATGCTATGCACAACTTTTTAATATCATTACTCAAATAGGGACAAATGAAAAGCAGTGTAAATGGCCAAGAATAGCACAATATTTAAACAGGCAATACTACATTAATTCAAAATATTTGCAGCCAATAAAATAATTATGACTAGGAGGCAACATGAGTAAGTGCTCATGCTAACAAATGCAAAAATTATAAAACGAAACTCTGTATGCATTTCAGTTACCACGGCTGCATAAAAATTAAACCTTAGTGACACGAAACAACCATTTTTGGGGGGTCGGGAATTCAGACGGGACACAAGTGTATGGCTTCTCTGGGGCCACAAATTCCAGAGATTCAGCTGAGTTGGGTGTGGCTTGGGATTCCCTGAAACATGGTGGCTGGGCCTCAGGGCTGAGTTCCCAGAGAGAGAGACAGAGAGCCAGAGACAGAGAGAGCCAGGCAGAAGTCAAGGCTCCTTACATGGCCTAGTCTTAAAAAGCATGTGTCACTTCGTCTCCATTAATTGAGACAGTCACCAAGTCCCATCCAGTTTCAAAGGGGAAGGAAAGGAGCCGCTGCCTTTCATGAGAGAGTTGACAAGTTGGGTTGACCATGCAGGACTGGAAATGTCGCTCAGGCATTTTTCAGAAAATACAATCTGCCGAAGTCTGTCTACTCAGCGACAAACCCTCCGAAGGGCAGGCTGATTCCAGCTGTTTCCCTTTCATCCCTCACCCCCTCAACCAGGATCTACCCGGAAACTGTCCTTCCTTCCCCGACTACCACCTGCTTCCTGGACATCTGTGAACCGTGGGCTTCCTGAGCCGACGCTGCAAGGCTCTCGGGCACCGCTGGCTCAGGCCCTCTCCTCTCGTCTCTGCCCACCCCTTCCACTGCTCCAGGCCTCTGCCCTCCTTGCACCCACATTCCTCAGCCACGTCCAGTTTCTACGAGCTTTTGCTACCACCTGCTGACTCCTCTCCTGAGCTGAGTTTCACTCACATTACATCTTGGATGCACAGGATTACAACCGCAATTTTCAAATGAAGCTTCACCAAGTCCTTGCGGCTGTTCAGTCTTTCTGGGATTGAGACACTCAGTCTGTCAGCTGCCATGGCCTCCCTCTGCTAGGAGAAGACGCTCCTGGCCATGGGTGTGCCCGCCGTTCCTCCACTAGGGTCACTGCTCTGCCCGACGGTGGCTGGCCTCCTGGTGCCCTTACAGCCTCTGACCTTGAACCAGCTGCTGTCTAGCTTGGGGTCTGCTCAGCTGGGGTCTGGTCAGCTGGGGTCTGGTCAGATTGTTGGATGACAGGGCCCTGTTGCTGGCTGGAGACTCCTTAGCTTCCCATCCCTCCTACGTCTGCCATTTTCTCCTCCCTTAAATCTCCCCATTCAGAAGAAGCTTTTTATTTTAACTTCCTTACGTCAGATTACCCTCTTCTAGATTTCGACCTGAACCTAAATTTCCGGGCAAGGGCCTAGCTATTAAGGAACCAACAGGGAAAGAGGAAAGTAAAAGAATTTGGTGAATCTTCCCTCGAGATAGCATCCCGGCTTGAAGATTGTTGTCCTGCCATAATCCTATTTGAATGTCAAAAGCTGAATATCAATTTGGTTTTTTTCCTAGGCAATCCTTCTAGAACAAATTCTAATCTCCTCCCAGACATATGGCTGCCTGAGGCAGACTATGTGTAAAGGCCATAGACTCATGAAGACAGAAAATCACACAAATTCAAATTATTCCTTTCGTTATAATCTTGAATCTCTGTATCCGTCCTGGCTCCAGTGGCTTTTCTGAGCTCGAGCTTAGAGCATCCAACCGCACGATGGACTCCTGCGAACACCTCTAAAGCCAAACTCATTATCTTCCCTCTAAACCTGGCCCTTCTTCCTTCTGCATCAGAGTTTACGCCTCGGGAGAACCAGTGGGGGTGGAGGGAAGGAATCACGAATATCCAGGACCACGTGTGTTTTTTCACTCTCAGAGATGCTGAGTATGGCTTGGGAATCTCTAGCTTTACCAACCAAGCCCGATGATTCTGATTCTGAGGGAAATGTGGTAACGCACTTAGAAAATCTGCCCCAAGCCCAGTCACCTGGGAACCAAGCCCATCAGGGGGTGGAGCAACCGCCTCCGTGGAGTCCCCGCCCCTCCTACCTTCTTGCGTCTTGTGTGATGACATCACCATTTGCCCAGCTGAGAAGCCTGGGAGTCCTCCGGCCTTCTTCTTTCTCACTGTTCCTCCCTCACCCCCGCCTTGGCACTCAGTTGTTCTAGTCTCCATGGCCTCCCCGGGATTCCCCTTCCCACCCCCTGGTTAAGACCCGGGCCGTCTTTAGTTGGATGACTTTGCCGTCCCACCAGTCCATGAGTCTCCCAGCGAGGATGTGCCCAATCCAGTCCACCCGCTGCACTGGCTCCTGAGAGCTCTTATAAAATGAAACCCTGTCATACAGCGTCCCTTAAAGGACCACAGCAGCTGCCGTTTCCTCGGACCCAAACTCTTCACAGCTGCAGCCAGACTTCCAGAAACACCTGACTCTCCCGCACAGCTCTCCTTCCCTCCAGCCAAACTGGAACCTGCCATTTCTCCCCTAAGCGGGAGCCTCGTAGTCCCTTGGGCCTTGGCTCCAGCCGCGTGCTCCCCACCCCGCCCTGCTAGGCCATCCAGTGCCTGCCTCTGCTCTGCATTCCGAAGGCCCTGGGTGGTGAGCCTCCGCCTGCACCCGGGGGTGGGGCTGGGTTTTGGTAAGCGTGCCTCCCCCGCCCCAGTACCTCCAGCCGCCCAGCCCGTGTCTGTGCTGCTGGAGCGCATGCCCGGTGCAGGCTATCATTCTAGTTTAGGAGGAGTTTTCCAGAGACAGTTTGTTCACTCTTGCGTCTCCAGGCTCAACCACTGAAATGAATCAAACATCCATGTCGAAAGCATCCACTCCGCGTCCCAAGGCCAAAGCTGAATTGTTTCTTCTACTGCGAATTTTCTCCAGGACCCAACAACCAGGTCCTGACTTGACGGAAGCATAACTGCATGGTTAGATGTGGCATGGACCCTAGATCCAGGCTCCCGGCTCAAAGCCGGCTCTACCGTTTGCTGGTAGATCCCTGGGCAAGTTATGTAGGTTTCCTATACCCCTGTTTTAACATCTGTGAAATGGGTCCTTAAGACAATTAGATGAGAAAATATGTGTGTGGCCCTGCCTGACACGTGGTTGCTGCTATGAAACGTCCTATACCCTCAGTGGAGATGATGACCTGTTGGAATATTGACTCCTTAGTTGCTGCACAGACAGTTGGCTGCACTGGCCCAGGCCCTTCCCTGCCTTTCTCATGCAACTTCCATCCATGATAAGGGCACAGGTCAGTCACATGGTTGCTCCAGGGCCAAGACTCCCTGCACATAGCCATGGCAGAGGCGTTTGACTAGAGACTGGCCTCGCCATGCTGGACATGCCCCATCTTGGTTACTGACTCCTGGTCCCCACCGCCCCCCCCCCTCGCATTTGACCAAGTTGTGACCACCTTCTCTGGCCGTCCCATAGGAGCCCCTTCCTCTGGGTCCAGGATGCTCAAGTCTTCATTATTACTTACATTGCAACTGAGTGTAAAAAGATACCAAGACCCCGGGTACCAGCAGATCTAGGTCTGAAGCCAAGGATAGGTCTGGGGATGGAGTAAGATCTAGATTTGGTGAGTCTTAACGCTCAGATGTCTTGCAAGCCAAGTTCTGAGGGAAGCTTCAGAGTAATTCTGAGGAGAGCTAGATGGTTCTGTCTGTGAGCCAGACCTCACCCCTGGGGGACCTTTGACTTAGAGGAAGAACATTTCTGCCCGGCCATTCTGATCTATGTTAGAGGTGGGCTTTGCTCACTCCTATGGAGTCAATACTTAAAGCAGACAGGACCACTAACACCAGCAGCTCGTGGCCATGAAGAGCCATGAGCACTAGATGGCAGGTCACCCTGTGACCTCAGTGTCAAGTGCTTGCCAGGGACCATCGCCTACGGGTTTCCATCTTTTCCTTCTACTCCCACCTCTGCTGTGCTGGCTCCACCAAGCCAGATTCAGGCCTGTAGTTAGAAAAGATTCCTTAGACACTCATGTGACCTCATGGTCCTTGGGGACAGATGCTGCTACAAATCCTTTCTTACTACTAATATCCCTGTACCAGGAGCCTAAGACCAATCTCAAAGCTTTAATAATCAAAGAATTTAGAGCAAAATGGCTATATATATATATATAGATTTCATATATATATTTCAAGAGAGAGAGGGAGAGAGAGAAAATCCCATGAGGGGCAGAGAAAGAGAGAGAAGAAAGAGAAGCAGTCCTCACCCAACCTGGGGCTCGAGCTCACCTGACGCGGAGCTCGAACTTGAGAAGTGTGAGATCATGACCTGAGCTGAAGTCCGATGCTTAACTGACTGATCCACCCAGGCGCCCCAAGTGAGCTATTTTCTTAAAGTATGAGGCATGGGAAGGGGGTCAGATACCACTGGAGAGAGAATAGACCTCTCCCCACCAAAGTCTCCCCCATAACCCTGTTAAACAGGGAGACAGGAGCTGCTTCTGCTGAGTTATTCAGCACCTGCCTTCAGCACCCCAGGTGGGGGTTTGCAGGCTGCCAGATGTGGACTCCCACTGAACTCCTGTCACACATATTTATTTGAATCCACATTGGCTGCAAAAAATTCTGAGCAAAAAAAGTGATCCAAATTCCAAGTTCCATTGTGCTTCTAGAATGAAAAAAATATGTTCCAAGCATTGGGTGATCCCAGACAAGGCCTAGTCGAAAAGCCCCTGGAAGAGACCACATTGTGAGAGAAGAAGCCAGACCCTGACGTACCCCAGGGGCACACGGGAGTGCTGAAGTCACCTTGGGACCCACCGTGAGAGAAATGGTCACGTTTGTGAGCATGGGCGGGGGGGGGGGGGGTGAGTCCTGAAAAGGCTGTACCACTCAGCACTGCAGCATCCGGGGTCTGGGCTTGTCTTCCCTTGTTCGGGATGCCCCTGAGGGAGGGTGACAAAGAGGGAACAAGAAGTCTCTCACCTCATAGGACTTTCACAGTCTGGAAAGGGTTGTCCAAGGTCAGTAGGGACAGGCCAAGGAAGATTCAGTTCCTCCATGGGCCTAGGACTTCCAGACACATGAGAAGTACAGGTGGCAGGGGGCCCTCTGGGCCCGATTCACAGACATTCGTGAGCGCGATCAGCGAAACCTAGAGATGTGTGGCGTGAGGGGCCTGGGAGCCGAGCAGGCCCAGCTCGGGGACGCAGAGTTGTCAGGGACGTGTAAACTGGTCTGTATGTGCAGGCTGAGGAGCCTGGAGCCCGGGGTGACTCTCTGTGTCTCTGACTGTGGGAGTGGCCAGCCTTCAGGCTCCTCCATCCTGCTCCATCTGGTCCAGCCTTGCCCACAGCAAAACACCCACCACCCATTTTGGCATGGCACCACTCTCCTCTCTTCCCACCACCCCTACCCCACCTTTCAAGGCTCTTCTGCCTGCGGGGGTGGGGGTGGGCTGCGGGGATGAGGACCCCTCCTCTCTGAAGCCACAGAAGAGCCTGGACTGACTTCTGAGGTGGCCAGTGTCACGTGGCCAGCTCTGTGGCCACATATTATAAGCCCCTTCCAGCCTGACACTGTGGATCCTCCTGGAAAAAGTACTTCTACCAGAAAGATGAGTTGGACCAGGTTTCTACCAGATCTCTCACTCCGTAATTCTGGAATTCATTTGGAAAGTAGCACCAGAAAAAGTTCTCACCTAAACCCTTGGAGAGATGGGCTCTGAAGGCTCCTTCTCCAATATCCAGCCTCAGACATGGCTTCTCGGAAGTTCTAGGGGTCAGGAGGACCACAGAGGAGACCAGGAAGGAAAGACACTGAAGGCCCGAAAGACAGGTATTTGTGAGCGGGGCTCTGATTCAGGTTTGAGGTAAGGGAAGAAACCCTCCCAAGTCTTCTTCCAACTTTGTGCACTTTGACTGCAGTGGAAATCTACCCTCTAGTGGGATGGGTGGTGGTGGTTGTGGTGGTGTTTTTTTCTTCTAATACCTTTGTGCTTTTTTGGTTCCCTAAGTTTCTGAGAGAAGGTTCCTTTTGGAAAATTCCAACTCAGTCTCAGCAGAATACAAGAGAAAAGGGATTTTTCCACAAGAGGCTGTGGGTGCCAGGGGGCCCAGTGCCCCAGCCAACCCTTGTCCGGAAGCTGTATAGAGTCAGGATTCATAGGAAGGGACATCCCAGGAGGGCTGGAGCTGAGGTTGGTCCAGGTAACACCCTGCACTGTTCACACACCAGCTTCTCACCTCAGACAGGGTGGGATTCTCACGCTCTGACCTGTTCTTCTAGGACTCAGCACTTGGGGCCTGTCAGAAACCTAATTATCCAACATATTAAATCAAGTAAAAGGATGAATGTACTCACTTTGAATTCCTCTTCCCAAAGGAAAACTCTCCCAGGAATTGGTCCAGAGAATCTTGGAATATTCTTTCACTTCTCTTTACCCCTAAAGAGCTACTCTATGACTTCTTTCTCCTCCTCCTCCGCTTCTGCTTTGGTAAGTAATCACATGCTTTTTAAAATTGAGACCATTCACCCAACATAAAATTCTCTATTGTAAAGTGTACAGATCAGTGGCTTTGGGTATATTCACAATTCCCCAGGACAGAGAGGAAGGGAATGGGTGCTGGAAGTTTCCCTAAACGGCAGCTGAGCTCCAGAGGCATGTTCCAGCCTAGGGACACAGACACACCCCATCCAGAATTTCTGGGGAAATCCTGTCCCTGGATCTGGAGTCCTGCCATGAATGGAACAGGTGGATTCTTAAGCGTTCCATGTATCGGAGCCTCTGACATCAGTGGCTCCAGGACCAACCCATCAGGTTGGTTCACCCGTCAGAACTCTGACCTGATGATGAAGTCAGGCCCTGAGGGTGAGAGGAGAAGGTCAGGACATCAGGTTGGGGCTGATGACAGCATTGCAGGGCCAATAATCCTGGAGAAGAGAATCCTGGAGACACGGGTAGAACCTTCAGGGTCATGCAGCTTAACGCCTTTCTCCAAAAGATGAGGGAAACAAGATGGAGAAAACGCAGAATTGAATAACTCAACAATGGCAGACCCAAGACCCAAGACCAGAACCCAGCTCTTCCGACCCTGGGCCGGTGCCTTCTGTGCCAGTTAATCCGTTCAACAGTGAATGTTGATTGAGCCCCTCCTGTGGGCTGGGTGCTGGACAGGGTTGGCCTGGAAGTGCATAAGCGGGCGACACCCCCTCCCGCCAGCTCTAGGCCGTGGACCAGGGAGGACTTTGAGAAGCAGACACTCTGTGCCCAGTGGAGGGCTAACCTCAAGAGGAAAGATCCAGAGAGAAAACCCTTCAGCACAGCCCCGTCGCTGCCTCAGAAAGCCCTCTCCTGACGGCCTCCCATCAGCTCCTGTCAGCAGCTACCCACCCCCCCTCCCCCTGCCAGGCTGGGCTCCCTGCCCTCCACCTCTGGCCTTATGGGAGTGACAGGCCATTTCTTGGGGCAGAGGGCTGCTATGTTGGAACTGGCTCACACCAGTTCATGAGAACCAACTGTCACCATTTCAGAAATTTTGCAAAAACATAACTTATTTTTGAAAATGATAACTTATAATTAAATAAATTATATTAGACACAAAGGGAACAAATACTCAAAACTCATCACCTCTTTGTTAGTTCATTACATTTTAGATGGTCTCTGCTCTTGGGGTTACTTACGATTATATTATATGGTGAAATACTACATGAATGTGCATCTCTTTTGTGTTCAGTGATGTCACACCGAGGCTTGAAACAGACCACTGTGGGAGTATTTATACCACAGAAATAGGCAAATGCTGCCATTGAAGGTTTTGTCTCATTTTTACATTTATCAGCCACAAAAAGGTCCATGACATCCTCAGATTAGCAGACCATTTGCACATAACTACTGAACTTGCATCGAATAACTGCTCCCCATCCACCATTGTGGAAAAGAACCAAGGAGACTCACGCCAGCATTGCTACTGGGGCAGGTTACCCGGATGGATTGCAGAGGAGAAGGAAGGAGAGAAAGAACACATACATCTGCTCAGCCCCTTCCTTTTGTCCCTCCCTCCTTCCTCCCTCCTTCCTCCCTCCCTTCCCTCTCCCCTTCCTCCATCCCTCCCTTCCTTCCCTCCTTCCTTCTTCCTCCCTTCCATCCAGTCACGTATTCATCCCATTTATCAAATATTTGGAATGCCCACTCTCTGTCAGTCACCTTCAGGCCCCTGGGAGAAAACCAATGCCAGAGAAGACACTGTTTTGTCTCTCCGTGGAAGTAAATACAGCCCATCGGGGTCTAGACGTCTGTCTAATTTAAAACTGACAAAGCGAGGGGAAAGCAGGTCTTAGGTAAGGGCTAAAGGTCCCCAAATGTAACTGGATTCCTCAGGACTAAAATGTGTGGGAAGTATTTCAGCTTAAGCAACATAACTTATCCCCGATTTAACAAAAAAAGGAAAGGATCTTAAAAATCCTCAGTGCAACAAACAAACCCCCATCCGTATAGTCGTCCAGCTGCACATGGAGGTATGTGTGTGTGTGTGTGTGCATGTGCACACACGTGCGTGTGTGCACCTGCCTGGGCATGTGCCAATCTAGTGTTCAGAGTTCCCTTTCCATTCAAATTTCTCTCCTTTATTTATTTATTTTGAGAGAAGAGAGAGCGCATCCCAAGCAGGCTCAGCACTGTCAGCGCAGAGCCTGAAGTGGGGCTCGAACTCAGAAACCGTGAGATCAGGCCCTGAGCTGAAACCAAGAGTTGGAAGCTTAACCGACTGAACCACCCAGGTGCCCATCTGTCTCTTTTAAATGTGATCAGTCTCCTCTGTTCATTGTTTTCACTTTCTCTTTTTTTTATAGAATGTGTTTGGGAAACCTTCATGGCTGCACATTCATTGCCTTCTGTTCATTTACTTTCTGGTTCCAAATTTTGACATTCCCCAGGCACCCCAGGGTACCTGTTAAAAAAATGTAAACTCTGGGTCTCCGTCCCCAGGTGAGTTCTGGCTCAGTAGCTCTGGGTCAGGGCCAGGAATCTGAACTTTTATCAGGCTCTCCAGGTGATTTTGAAGCAGATCGTAGAAGAAGGGCATTTTGCAAATTACTTCCCTGTGTCACTGACAAGCCATAAATAATACAATTATTTATCGGTTTTTTCCCCCTAGAAAGGATTCATTTCTGTGGCTCAGTTCCCACTCTCTAGCTCGCCACCCTTACTTGCAGTTGTTTGAACTGTGGCCAGTGCCTAGGAGCCAGCTCCATCAACCTTATGCTCTGACAAGCCAGGCCTTGGATCTGGTTCCCAGGCACCACGGAGGACCAGGATTATGAAATCCAGCAGGCAGGGTGTCATTTGCAGTTTCACCACTTGGTGGCGCCATTGCTCCACCTTCCATTTTCGGTGGATCTGGCGTCCTAAAGTTCTTACTGGATTTTGCTAACGGTTTAGAGAGAATTTGTTGATCTTCTAATGGTCTGATCTGATGATCCTTTGTTACAACTCTGATTCAGATACACGGGGACGCCTCGACAAGCCTGGAAAGGGGTTGCATTTTGTCTCACACTCGCCCTGGGTTTGGGGGATACATTCTAGATTGAGATAGAGAAGA
Organism: Suricata suricatta; assembly: GCF_006229205.1. NCBI lineage: Eukaryota > Metazoa > Chordata > Mammalia > Carnivora > Herpestidae > Suricata > Suricata suricatta. The sequence continues at coordinate 18,134,272 of NC_043701.1, forward strand.
TGGTCCCAAAGCATGGACAAAGGTTGGGGCTGGTGACAGTCAAGTTAGGAGAGGCTGACCCATTGCCCATAGTCACGGGGAGTCATTTCTCTGCCTCCCCCCTCGGCCCTCAGGCAGAGGTCTCACATCCGTTGTAAACACGTAGCATTGTTGACAAGCTCCTGTGGGCCCAGCTCTTCACCGCCGCCTCGTTTAATCCTTGCACTAATCCTGTATTTGGCGTCTCTCTCGGGAGGGAGCTGGGCAGGCCTGGGGAAAATGAGACTGAGATCTCTCCAAATCCCGCGCGCTTTCTGTACACAACATGGTCTCTGCTCATTCACTGGTCAAACATTGATAACAAAACAGATTTGCAAGCGACTCTATTTTGGACAAACTGATGGGCGCTCATGCTCAGGAAGGAAAATACTGAGCCCCCAGCTGGCGAGCAGTGGGCACGGGCTGAGTCCCTTCTTTCACCAAGGGTGGAGCAGGTCAAAAAATAAATGAGAGGAAGGGGAATGAAGTCCTTTCTAATGAATCGGCCAACAGTCTCACCAGCAGCTAAAATCAAGGAGGCAACAACAGAGTGTATTTGAGCAAGTCGGGATGAAAGCCTTCTGGGCCCAGAAGCCCATATCGCCTTTAGCTTCCTGAGGACGGATCCTGTCCCTCTCACACCTGTGAACTCTGCTATGGCTCCAAAAGCCACTGGCAGGGCGTCCGGCCAGAGTCACATAAAGAGATGGTGTCCCGTCTGCATAGATAATGTGGGTGCAGGCAGGGAGGGATTCCAGGGTAGTTAAGGTACAAATGGGACTTTAAAAGAGCTAAATATCCAGGGTCCCTGGGTGGCTCAGCCGGTTAATTATCTGACTCTTGGTTTCGGCTCAGGCCCTGATCTCATGGTTTCATGGGCTTGAGCCCCTCATCCGACTCCGTGCTGCCAAAGTGGAGCCTGATTGGGATTCTCTGTCTTCCTCTCTCTTTCTCTGTCCCTTCCCCACTTGCACTGTCTCTGTCTCTCTCAAAAGAAATAAATAAACTTAAAAGAGCTAAACTTAGGAATTACATAATGTCATTGGGGGACAATTAAAAGCAAGTATGGTCTGATAGGAAAAAGCCAATTCTGAACAAAACTATGAGAAGTAAGATACAGAGACTGTTGAATCCAGGCAGGAGATGGAGAAAGCACCCATTTGGCCCCATTTGGGTGGGCAGCCCATTTTTCTTGTTGTAAATGCTGTTGGGCTCTTTTGCATGTCTCCTCTTCCATCAGCCTCCCATCCACCCAACTGACCGACTAATCCCAGCCTCTTTCCTGAGATCACGTCCACTCTCAAGATTCCAAGTCTACTTAAACAAGGTAAAAGGGGGGAGGTCCAGCTAGCCGGCAACTGGTCGGAGCAACCTGCAGGCAAGGGGCTATTGGATCTGATTTGCACAGTACTAAACCATCTGTTGAAGTAAAATTGCAACTAGAAAGGTGTTGTGCTGTCTGGCCTTTCCACGGCCACCCTTGAGCTGGGTGTTGGCTTCACCTATTGATTGATGGGCAAATCTAGGTGCGTTGGGATCCTGTCGACCCCACCATGTGTGCTGCGCATCACTGAGGTGTGTGTTTGCTCACACTCTTGCTCAGCAAAGGGCCGTTGAATCCGCCCACTCTGTGCCCAGCCTCCTTCTTGGAAGTGGAGGTCACAGTGGTGAGCCTAACGAAACCTCTGTTCTTGTGGAGTATGTTTTGGTGAAGGAAGACAAAGAATAAGAAAACAAGCGAACAAACAAGAGTCAAGAGCTGATGAGAGGCAGGATGGGGGTAAAGAAATGAGCAGTGGCCAAGCATGACCAGGTGCTTAGTTTAGAGTGGGTGGGATCTGTTCCCAGGAGCCGCACACGCTTTCCCCAGCAGCACCCTTTCCCAGGGTTGACTCAGCACTGGTTTCAGTAGGAGGAAAACAGAGGGTTGGGCATCATGGCAAAGGGGTGATGTCATGGCTTCTCAGGGTTGAATCAACTTGAGAAAGAAGCTTTTTAGAGTCTTTCCACGCTCTACTGATCTTGATGCTGCCGGGAAAAGGTGACAGGATCCTGGGGGCTGTCGGGGTCTGGCAGGATCAGGATTGGCACAGTGTCACCCCTACTGAACACCTGCTGTGCTAGAGAACCACGAATGACTTATCTCATGTGTTTACATCCACTCTTCAGGTTGGGAGTTCACCCACAAGGAAACTGGGGTTCGGGAAGGGTAGGTAACTTGCCCAAGTGGCATACTCAATAGTAGAGTTGAGATTCGAACACAGATCTCCTTGACTTTGTCAAGCTTTGTCTTTTTTTTCACTACAGCCTGCCAAGGAGGGTGCTGGAGACAATGAGAGTGAGGAATTCACCTGTAATCTTTGTTCAAGATACCAAAGCTCTGAGACCACATTGTCCCAACCTTCTGCGAGTCATGCACTCAGCTGTTGGCACCTCGAAGCCCCAGCCATGCACCCTGGCTAAGCCCTCCCATAGGATGAACTTGACTCCTTGCTTGAGCTGCTAATGTCCCATGCAGTGGGAAACTCTCAGAGAACGTCACTTAGTGCCCAGGTTATGGTGAACAGCTGTGTCAAAAACCTGTCTCCACCTCCTGTGTATTTCTTCCTGCAGAGTCCTTTCTCCACACACCAGCCAGGATGATGCTCTGGCAGTTTAAACTCCACCATGCTCTCCGTCACATTGAGAAGGAAATCTGGGTCCTCTGTGGCCCCAGGGCTGGTGCCTGCTTGCCTGCAGGACTTCATTTCCTCCCACATCTTCTCTCTCTCACTCTACGGGAGGCACACCATATGCTTTCTATTCCTACAACACGCGAGACAGTCTCCTGTCTCAGGAGGCTTGCAGATGTGTTCCCACAGCCTGGGAACAGATTTCTCTCCAGAAATCCCCATGGCTTGTTCCCTCACTTTATTTAGATCTCAGCTCAAATGTTGCCTCCGAGGAGCCTTCTCTTACCACCTGACTGAACCCACCATACCCTACACATTTCCCCCCCTTGCTCTTATTTTATAATTTTTCAATTCTGTCTTGAGTTCCTGTCCTTCCACTAGAACACAAGCTCCTTGAAGCAAGGGATTTTATGTATAATCTCTTGCCCACCACAGAATCCACGGGGACCCACAGCACGGGGTACCCTGCAGACTCAGTAATAGCTTGTTGAATGAATGAATGAATGAATGAGGAACAAAGGCTCATTCTCCCATGAAACACAATAGGTTCTGAAGAAATTGAAGCCTTTTTGCAGAGAAATTTCCCAGCCATTCTTGGGCTCTTGGGCTGCAGTGGGAGATCCATGCTCATTGTCACATTTCTCTCCTTAGGACCTCCTTACAAAATTGACCTCTCAGGGCCACAGGGGAAGCCTGGTCCCTGGATGCCAGCCCGCCTTTGGATCTCATGTCTTCCCTGTCTCCACTCAGTTCTCAAACCCACCCCCGCCTCCTGCCCACCACCCTGGCCAGGCGAGCTGGCTTCCCCTCTCAGGCTCACGGCTTAACACCTACGCGATTCCCGCTTTGGTTCAGGTCAAGACCAGCGCCCACAATACACCTCTGTCCTAGACTGGCTTGTTCTAAATGTAAATCTCTGATAATGAGAAGGAAGAGCCTGGGATTGAAAAAGGTGGGAGAGAGGGAAGGAGGGACCAGGGAGAAGTCACAGGCAGGTTGGCAGTCCCTGTCACTCCCTTTCAGGATTTTCCCTTCAGTAGCCATGAAGGTAGAGTCACACTCTACCACTGTCCCTGGGGCGGGGGCATAACTCCTGACTCCTCCCTTTGCCCTTCAGGTTTCTTGTTTGGGTCTCTAGGTTCCTTCCCCTTTTGAGACGATGGTTGGTTATGTAGACAAAGTCACCCCAGATTCCATTTCCTTCTCTTTCAAGTGATATCAAAGGTGATATTGAATGAATCTAGCAAACACGTATTTTATAAAGCTTTTGATGCTGAGATGGAATTGTTCGTACAAGGTGGAGCAGCCCTACAGACCAGATAACCTAACCAGTTTGGACCGCCCAGATGCCGCAAGGGCAGATTCGCCTCCCTGGGAAGTCTTGCTTCCGAAAGGCACGTGGTTGCCCAGTCTTGCAAGTAATTCCCCTGAAAGGTCAAGGTTGCAAACATACCCCATTAGCCGAGGTTGCTGCCTAAGGATCTGCCACTTTGACCCCCGGTCATCATCCCCTTTGCCTCTTCCGCATTCCCCCTCTCCTTCTTTTCAACTCCAACCCAAAGGACTCCTCCAAGTTCAGGCATAAAAGTCCTCACCCTCCTGATCCAAGACTTGTGCCCACGTGACACCGCATTATGTTTGGAGGTTATTTCTACCCTCAGAGTCAGCACCTTCCTCTCCTGCCCTGCCGGGGGCCAGGTGCCCCCGGGAGCCCCACACAGCAGCCCAGCCCAGCCCAGCCCCTGACAGCCCTGGCTCTTCTCCGTGGAACCCTCTCCTCTTGGCAGCCTGCGAAGTGGCCATCTAACAGATGGCAGCACGTGACTCAGCTTCGACAGAGCCAGTAATAAATTGCATGCCCGGAAAATCTATATTTCTGTAGTGGCATTATTTACATTTTTCATGTATTAATCCTATTAGGAATGTTCCCTCTGGGAGAAGAATAGAGGTGGAACAAAAAAAGCAAGACAAAGGAGCAACCGTGAAAAAACCCGACTCCATTCAAAGGCCTGCTGTTTCTCTTGGGCACAAGCTTGTGTGTCACCTGTGTGCAAAATGGACGTCTGACTTGTAGCCAATACAACAACACTGCTGCTCAGAACACCACCCCCAAAGACGCCAGGAGGTCCCAGCCTAAAGAGTCTATTTTTCAAAGAAACCTGAAGCCAGACATTTTAAAAAAAATTTTTGGTGATAGCCCTATCAAATCTTACCAGAAGTGGTGAAAAGAAATGTTGAAAACAAAATATGGTTAAAAAAAAAAAAAAAAAGCCCAGTTGGGAAGACAAGCAGGCATGGGCTGTTTGGTTGGCTGGCTGGGGGGCATGAGGGCAACGGGCTAGACACTGACCTGACGGCATCAGCTGCATGGTGAATGCGGTGGCCCTCATGTTAGCCACGGCCCGGCACTCAGGAAGCTCGGGGCTGTGACTAGTCACGGGGTGCGCACTGCCCTCTCACCTTCGGTCAAGGATCCCCGTTAGGGATCAGCCCTTGGGCTGCCTCTTCTGTGAGAACCAGCGTCTGCCCCTGCTCTAACCTCCTGGTAAGTTGGGATCCTCTTCTTGTTTCCGACGTGGTAGTCCTCTGCCTACTGTAGGCCCTTGTTGCATGGTTTGCTCCACCAGAACTATGATTTTTATTCATGTTTTTTAAACCACTCCCACGGCAGACAGTAGGAGCACCATGAATAAGTGATACAATCACAGAGGTTAACGGTCGCTATATTTTTGGTTTCTGCTTCCTAGCTCTTGTATGGTAGCCTCGGAGTTGGGAAGAAGATGCTATAAACCAGAAATGCATACGAGTAGGGGAATTCTCTCTCTCACTTGTGTCCATCAGGAAATGCAACCCATTTTTGGAATATAAGGCGAAGGCATAACTTCCCTAACTGATCATTTGTTCGCCTCTAAGGTAGTCATTCATCTCGTAGCCACCTCACAGGACCATCATGAGGCTCAAATAAGATAATGGGCATCTAAAAGCTCTTTGCTAGTAGGAAAGCATGATATGGGTGTAAGGTGTTATTATCCCTTTAATCTTTCTAGTCTCATAATGGAGAAAAATTTCCAAAGACAAATTGGGAGTTCATTTCGGGCTTTCAGCTGCCTCTTGCTACATGAGGTCCATGACAATTAAACGCAGCAGAAGAATCTGGCTGAATTCAAATAAACCGCAATGTGAAATACCTATGTCAACCCTCTAGTGCTGCTGAAGACTGGCAGAATTCTCCTTCAGGCCTCCGGGACTCCCCTGCTGGCTGAGATGCTGATTTGCATACGACTGCAGATGCAGTTCTGGGGGAGACCTTTACTTCATGCCTTTCAATTTCCTGCTCTCGCCATGCCACCATGGGTCATTCTGCAGGAGCGCATGGCTCTGCCCTGTGATGTGGAGTGCAGAGCTTCTGGAAGTGAATTCTGGGAGCTCTGCCCAGACCCTCCCACCCCTCCAGGGCTGAGGCACCCATTCTCTCATCTGATGTGAATCATGGCAGCTGATGGCTCTCAGCTGAGTCCCAATCAGGGCACTGCCCTCAGCCCTAGAGAGCCCCCTGTCCCAAGCCAGTCCCCGCCCACATCCAGTGACTTATCAGTGACGGGGAGGGATGGCTCGCTTAGCCTGGCTCCCTTTTCTCCAAGTGGACAACTCCGAAGGGCCCCCCCAGCTCCAGAGCTCCCCATCAGATCCTCTGAGGTCTCTGATTTGAGGCCACTCAACTTCTCCCTTTGCCCAATTAGGAGTTCCTCCCCGCTTTCAGTGTTGTTCTTGAAAGCACTGTTCGAAAGCTCCTGCATACTGATCTCTGAAAAACTTTACCCACGGCACCTCTCTGCAAGGATATTGACCCCCTGAGCCCTTGGAAAAGCTAGGTCAGTCCTAAGTCCATCCAAGTCCCCCAGGTGAGTGGCCTTGGCCATCACTGCCATTCCCCACTTCCTCTGGGGTGCCAAAACATTATTTTCTAGGTCCCATGATGAGTAAAGGTCGGGAAGCACCAATGCGAGATGTGGTCCACTCAGAAATTAACCTATTTTAATACAGTATAGTTGCCTTTCCATTATCCACACCTCTCTTCCTTACTCACAGAACCCTGATTTTAATTCCAGGCAGTAGTTTTCTCAGCTGAAAAACAAAACAGAACAAAAACACGTTTCCCAGCCTGCTCTGCAGCCAGGGAGAGCCATGCACACTGTACTTGCTCAGCAGAGAGAAGCAGATATTTGTTGCTCCCCTAATAAAGGCATCTCCCCACCGTCACGGTCATCCTGCCTGGAACGGGGTGGGGAGGGGTGACCAAGCCCATGTGTTGTGTGAATTCATCACCTACTGCTGCATAAAAAATTACCCCCAAACTTGGGAGCTTTGGGTGAACATTTAACACCTCGTGGTTTCCATGGGTCAGAAGTTAAGGGGAAAGGGTCGCTTTGAGGTATTCTCTTGGTAACACAGCCCAAATTTGTATAATAGGGGAAGGAGCCGCACAAGGATGTAAATAAACACCAGGAGGCAGGGATCATCAGGGGCCTCACGAGGGGCTGCCCACCACCATCCGCCCCCGGCCGCTCGTGGTGCACTTTGTACCCACTCTCCACGCCCCCCCCATCTGCAGAAGTCTCACCCCATTCCGGCATCAGCATACGACACAGAACCTTGTCATCGAAGTCAGGTCTGGGCGTGGGCAAGGCACTTTGGGCGTCATTCCCAGTAGTGGCTCCAAGGCATTTCCACCCCCAACTCCTCCAGTCTCTATAGCATGAAATTTTCATTTCATTTTTATTGTTTATATATTTATTTTGAGGGGGGAAGGGCAGAAAGAGCGAGAGCGAGAGAGAGAGAGAGAGAGAGAGAGAGAGAGAGAATCCCAAGCAGGCTCTGCACTGTCAGCACAAAGCCTGATACGGGGCCTCGAACCCACAAATCATGAGATCATGCCCTGAGCGGAAACCAAGAGTCAGATGCTTAACCAACTGAGCCACCCAGATGTCCTCCTTACACGTAAATGTGTCAGAAGAAGAGGGAGGAAAAAGGATAATTTGGCTCTTATTTCAACTCACTGCGCACTAAACTAGAGGGTGCAAATTTGAACCTGGACACACACACACTTGCGCGCGCGCACACACACACACACACACACACACACACACACACTTCTCCAAAACACGTTTCCAGAAGCAGTGCTCTAACCAGGTAGGCGAGGCGAAGTCAACATATTGAGGACAGCAATATGATCAGAAATGCTACTCACAGGTGGCAGAGTCACAGACGCCAGGTGGGGTCCAAAGCTGCCTTCCACTGTCTCTGTAGCTCCCCATGGACAGCAGAGATGGAGCGAGGGTCGGGCTGGGGCAGGAGATGCGTGGCGAGGTTCGGACTGGGCAGTAGAGCTGGGAGCAGGAAAGGGATAATAGAGATATTTTTAGGGGAGCGTGCCTGTCTCGCCTCACCATTCCGAGGAGGCATCACTCCATGCTTTACCTTGCCCGCTGACACACTCAGTGTCCTACAAAAGGAGGGCATAGAAACACCCCTTACTGAGAGCATCTTCAGCTGCTGAATTGCTTAGCTGGGATCCAAGGTCCCTCATTCCTGTCTAGATGGTGGCACATCTTTGTCCTTTGCATTAATTTCTGACAACTACCCAGGGGAGGCCAGCTAAGCACTTTCTTCATTGTGCTAGCTGTGTGATGAGTCACACTCAAAGGTTCTCAGAGGATGATTCCAGACGCAGAGAGAAAAGCCAGTGCTGAGTACCATCTGCTGGCTTTGTCATCTGTGCAGATGTTGCCAGAGAGTCCATCACTCTCTCTGCATTTTTAAGGTTCCTTCCACAAAATTAACATTAATAACCGGCTGAAACTCACCTTTTCAACTGAGGCCACCAAGCTAGAATTTTGAGTTTCAACCCTTTACATCCTGTACCCTAGAAGGAGAAATTCAAGAGCATAAGCCACCTTGGCTATTAGTTCCTATCTGATTTGTGTCTCTTGGTTCCAATAATTTTCCCCCACCCTCCCACCTTGTTCTACTTGGCCAAGCCTTTGTCCTGAGCCCTACCTCCAACTAAACCCCTGCTTTGGTTCCAAGGACTTCAGTGCATTCAAGAATAGGATAGTGCCTGTTCTGCATCACCCAAGGCGTGATGTCCTATTTTGAATCTATTCTTAAAGACAGACATTGCCTCCTACCTGATGAGAGGGGCCCCCCCGCCTGTCCTTGCTCCAACCAAATCCATCTACCTGAAACTCGGGTTTGCTGGAACCTCACTGTTCCCAGGTCAAGGTTGGTGGCTTTTCTACCATGGCCTTCACTTGTCAGACCACCTATGACAACATGACATTCATGGCTGGAAGGGACTGCAAACATCATCTAGTCCAACAAGACTAACATGCTTTGCCTGACAATAGATTCAAAGCTCTCTGCTTATCACGCTGAAGCAGAACAACTTATCAAGCATTTTAAGAAAATGTCCTTCTCGTGCTAAGGGTCAGGGTTGCCTTGGAGATCTACGGATGCTCTTTTTCAGATTGTTTTTAAAACAGGCTCGAGGAAGCCTGGCCATGACTGTCCGACACACAGAGCCAAGTTTCATACACAGAATAAGAGGTGACGCAGAACGAGAACGAGGCACACCCACATACTTCTGACTCACAGCCATGGCCAGCTCGTCCTCTCCGAGGCTGGGTATGGACACCTGGGCTGCCTCCCAACTCGGTTTCAAGATGAGGCCATCTCAAAGACTGTTGACAAGGTTTTCACCTAAACAAGGGAGACCAACCTTACGCGTTTCACTTTTTCAGTTTGCTGCTGATCTAGGAGCCTGTGGATCTGAACTGCTCCAGATGGTCCTTTAAAATAAGGAAGACCCCTCCTGGACTCACGGCCAGCTAAGGAACTACGGATTGGCCATGGAAACCCACTCCCATCTCCACTCGGAGCTTCGAACCTCCTTCGCAAAGCAACTGCCCTCCTAGACTATTCCTTGCAGGTCCAGCCTTGTCTAGTCATGTAGCCTGAACACTGGTCCATAGTTGTCTGAAACTGCACACTTACAAACCAGCCAGCAGATACAGCACCCTGGCAGCCCAGATGGCCAAACACATCAGGAGAGGCTGGGGGTGTGAGCGTGGTGCTTTTTGTAGAGGTGAAGAAAGCCAATCAACTAAATCTGGGAAGTCTGGATTCTGCACAAGATGGAATCAACAGGGTGGAATCAACAGCCCCAAAACTTCTAATAGAAGGCTTCTTGACTTCACCCAAGCTTGGGAAAGTCAAGGGCACACTTGCTCATGGATGGGCAGAGGAGGAAAGGTATGGAAGTACAAACACTTCTAGATTATTTATGGAAGCAGGTAATTTCTAGGTAGCTAACCAAATAACGACTAATTACTTAGTTGTGCAACAAGATAAATCCCTGGGTAGGGGTGGGGGTCACCTAGGACTTTCCCGGGGACTGGAGGAGGGGCAGTGACATTGTGCGAGTCTCAGCCAGGGGGTCCCCTGTCCGCACAGCCAGCCCTGAAGTCTGAGGGTAGAAAAGACCAGTGCTAACCGACCCCGGAGCAAGGGGGAGACACCGCAGGGGCTTCTGAGAACCTGGAGCGGAGCTCGCTCCTTCCAGCCCTGCACCGGCAGGCGCGGGGCTTCGATGCAGCGCACTGATCCCCAGAACTTCCCCGGGAAAGGCAATTCCAGAAGGAGAACGCAGCCCTGATTAACGCGCGGCAGCCTTGGAGAAGATTAATGTGTGGACAAGGGGAAACCGATGAATGTAATTTATTTGGGCTTTCCAAAAGGCTCCGCGCTAATGGCTATTTTTAAAAGTCACCGTGCGATCTGGGTTTTAAAGGACTAGCTTTTCGAGGTGGATGCCCACAAAGCCAGCCACGTTTTCCTGCCACCGCCACAGAGCATGGATGACACGTGACTTCCACCCCGGGTAGTGATGGTTAAGCAGAGTCTCACCACCTCTTGCCCCTCAAGAAGTGACCTGAGGATGGGGGGCCCTCGGGGGCTCAGGCGGTTAAGCAACCGCCTCTTGAGTTCAGTTCCGGTCACGATCTCAGGGTTCCTGGGATGGAGCCCTGCATTGTTCTGCGCGGACAGCGTGGAGCCTGTTTGGGATTCTCTCTCTCCCTCTTTGCCCCTCCCGCTGCTTGCATGCTCACTCGCTCGCTCTCAAAATAAATAAACATTTTTTTCTAAAAACAGAAGTGACCTCTCACTCTGTCCCTTCTGAATTCCCAACTTGTTCCTCTTACTTAACCCTTCCTGCCTTGGGCATAATTACACACGTGCAGCTGCTCCCCTAACAGCCTGGAAGGCACCCCAGGACTGGGTCGCCGTCAGAGCTGCCGTCGGAGCCGATACAGTGCTCTCACCAGGAGTCCCTGTCCCTGAGCCAGAGAACACAGGTGACCTCGGGCCCAGGATGCTTCACCACGGCCATGCACGCCAGGCCACAGCGGGGCATCTCCAGTTCAGCTTGGCCACCATGCGGCTGCCAGCCGCCTCCTCACCCCTCACCCCTGTCACACACACACTCCCTGTGTCTCGCTCGTGGTCGCTGGCTTCACTTCCCCCCACCCCACTCTCCCAGAAGTGCCACGTCTCTTCACCCCCACCGCACCTGCCTTAGCCACACCTGTATTACACCACCTCATGTCCCCTCCTGCTTTCCCCTCCAGCCTCATCTTTGTGCCACCTTTTGTCCTGCCTACCCAGGGCTAGAGCCACTGCCAGGGGGAGGCCCCTGCAGGCCCTTGATAGCTAGTGCTGTCACTCCTATTACCTCCCGCTCTGTCTTTCCCTCCCTTCTTCCAGCTTCTTCCTGTAGTGAAATCTTGCTTGTCCTTTGGATCTCATCTCAAGTGCTGTCTACTCTGAGAAAAATTTTCTGAACCCTCAGTCTGCTTTTCCTATGTGCTCATTCATTCGATTAGTATTTCTTGAGCAACTACTATGTGACAGGTGTTATGTTAGGCAAGGGTAGATACATAGTGAATGAGACAGACACAGTCTCTGTTCTCATAGAACTCGGCATCTAAGGAAGGGCATGGACAATTTTATAAGGAACTATAAAATATATAGTAAGTGTTAAAATAAACACCTCCTTCTGCCACAGGGCCTTTGCATATCCTCTTCCCCCACCCCTCTCCCCAGAATTCTCTCTCTCCTTTGTCTAGTATTCTGTCAGATTTAGACTTGATTAGCTCCCCAGGTGAAATCAAATCCCTTCCTTTATGCTTTTATCACATTTTGTACTTCTCTATCAAAGCATTTAAGACAATTTTAATATCATATCTATTTGTATCATTATTTGATTAATGATTACTAACTCCTCTAGACTGTAAGATTCGTAAGTGTGGGGCGATGTCCATTCTACCCACCCAGATAAGCTCGGAATAAAGGAAACTCAACAGGTATTAGTTATATGATGAAGTGCTAGGGAAATGAATAGTAAAAGTACCCAACCTGATTTGGGGGTGGGGGTAGACAAAGCTGCTCGGAAGATGTGATAAATCAGGGACCTTGAAGGGAGTGTAGAAATTAGGCCCTGAGTAAGTGGGCAGCAAAAGTGCCCCAGGCAGCCAACACAGCTTTGGGAAGACTGTAGCTAGACAGCCTGGTGTTTGTGTGCCCAGGTTTCCAAAGTAGGGTGCTTATTCCCCGAGGGGTACATAAAATAACCCATGAGAAAGCAGGAAGATGGAATAGTCATATACTCATGCTGGATTTTTAACAGAATAGGAAATTAAGCTATTGTTATCTAATAAAGAGGCAGAGCCCAGCAAGTCCCAAGTGTCAGAGGCTCACATACCGTGGGAAGTACATGATGTATTCTGGAAGCAGAATGGCCATGCCCTAATGTGCAGCTTATGTGTGTCTACTACATGAGCTCATGGGTGACATTGCCTAGTCTAAACCTACGCAAAATAAAGTGTGGTTTAAAGAGGTGTCTGCAAAGAAGCCACAGATCACAGATATGTGAGTAGAAATGAACAAGAAGTTTCTTCTGACCACTGTGTTACATCATACACAAAAATTAACTCAAAACAGATTAAAGACTTGAAAGTAAGACCCCAAAGGCATAAATCTACTCGAAGAGAACTTGAGTGGTAAGCTATTTGACATTGTTCTTGGCGATGAATTTTTGGATCTGACTTAAAAAGTAAAAATAAACAAGTGGGGGTAGCTCAAACTAAAAAGCTTCTGCACAGCAAAGAAAGCCATCAGTGAAATGAAAAGGCAACCTACTGAATGGGAAAAAATAATGATATTTTGATGATATATTCAACATCCAAGATATACAAAAGCTCATAAAACATGACAGCAAAAAAAACAAAATAATCCAGTTGAAATATGGACAGAGGACCTGAATAGACATTTTTTTCTAAGATATACAGAGGGCCAGCAGGCAGATGAAAAAATACTCAAAATCACTAATCATCAGAGAAATGAAAATTAAAACCACAATGAGATATCACCTTACACCTGTTAGAATGATTGTTATTAACAACAACAAGAAGAAGAAACAAGTCTTGGTGAGAATGTGGAAAAGGGGGACCCTTGCACACTGCTAGTGGGAATGTAAGTTGTTGCAACCACTAGGGAAAACAGTATGGAGGTTCCTCAAAATACTAAAAAAGAGCACCATATGGTCCAGCAACTCCTCTTCTGGGTATTTATCCAAAGAAAACAAAAACACTAATTTACAAAGATATTCATTGCAACATTACCTACAATAGCCAAAATATGAGAGCAACCTAAGTGTCCATCAGTAGATGAATGAGATACAGAAGATGTGGAAGTTTATACAATAGAATACAACTCAGCCATGAAAAAGAACAAAATCTTGCCATGTGTGACACCATGGAAGGATCTTGAAGGAATTCTGCTCAGTGAAGTAAGTCAAAGACAAATGCCATGTGATTTCACTTCTATGTGGAATCTAAAATACAAAACAAATGGACAAAGAAAAACAAAATCATAGACACAAAGAACAGAATGGTGCTTGCCCGAGGGGAGGCATGTTGGAAAGTGGGTAAAATAGATGGAGGAGGTCAAGAGGTACAAACTGCCAGTTATGAAATAAATAAGTCATGGGGATGTAATGTACAGCACGGTGATTATAGCCAATAATATTCTTGAGCATACTTGGAAGTTACCAAGAGAGTAAATCCTAAAAGCTAACTTTGTTTGAGGATGGATGGTATCTGGACTTATCACAGTGATCATTTCACAATGTATACAAATATCAGATCATTATACTGTATGTCTGGCACCAATATAAGGCTATCTGTCAATTTTACGTCAATTAAATTTTTTTAAAAAAAGAATTTGCTTCTGAACTGACACTGCCTCAAATTCTTTCTCAGCCACATATGAGATAAAATGATTATTTAATCAGAACTGACAAGAAGCCTCCTAAAAGAATATGAAATTATCACCAAGGCTTTTTGAAATATGGATTTACATCCTCTATTGTGCGTTAGTGTTGAATCTTACCCTATTTGTAGTTCTTCTTGTCTTTACATATTAGTTAATGTGATAACACATGTATACAATTTGTCAATAAATATACATATTTCAGAGAGAGAGAGAGAAAGTGTGCGTGTGTGTGTGTGTGTGTGTGTGTGTGTGAACCTAGGTTTTTGCCTATTTATCTGTTGTGCTCAACAATTGATTTATCTATAGTGATGTGCAACCATGACTTTGGAAACTATTTAATTAAAGAACCAAAGAAGGTCAATATAGTAGAGCTGGGAAGAAAGAGAAGAGAGTGTAGAGAAATTGGTTTGGAGATGTTAACAGGGAACATATCTCTATCATAGTATTTATCATACTATTAATAATTGTTTATTTCAGGGGTTCCTGAAATAAACAAGGTATATGGGGTTAAATTAAACTCAGTCATGTACGAGTATGAGTATTTTGTGAAGGTGATTCATAATCTTCGTACAACTCTCTAAAGGTTATATCTTAGTCAATGTTAGGAACTATTGATTTAGTTAATGGTCTGCCTTTCCCAACTGAATTGTGTTCCTTGTTGTCAAAGACTCTCATCTTTACAGTCATCATCATGATAGATATGAAACAGGGCCTCAATTATTATTAAATGAATCAATAATGTACCTATTGCTCTCTCTTCCAGCACTGGAAGACAAAGGAACCAGAAAACTGCATGCAGCTAAAAGTTGATTCACTCATGAAAAGAGAATTTTATAGATTTTATTCAACATACACTTACATAACACCATCTGTGTGCAAATATAGTCTAAGTTTTTTAGCGATATAAACTCATTCAGTCCTTGTAGTAAATCTAGAAGGAAGATACTATCACTGTCCTATTTGGGGGATAGCGGGGCTGAGGTTAAGTGGCCTGCCTAGCATATACAGCAGGTAAGTGGGAGAGGCTGGTAGCAAACCCAGACAGTCTGGCTGCAGAATCTGTGCATGTGACCATGACGCCATGGCGTGACTCACATGTCAGCTCACATGATGAAAGGGTCAATGTCATCAGAAGATGCTCAGTGTAACCTGACAGCAAAGACACCTGCTGTAACTTCCCTCACTCATTGGCAAATAATGCCCTTCAAAAGAAAAATAGGGAAAAAGCAGAGTTAGATCCAAAGGGCTTGAATTCATACAATTACGGATGATAAGACTTGAGTGAATAACTCTGCTTTCTAAGCTCACAAAGGTGTGAGATTTTATTGTGGAAATTCTCAAACATATCCAAAACACAGAGAAAAATGCAATGAACCTCCAGTTACCCATCACCCAGCCCCAGCAATTATCAATATGTGACCAATCGTATTTCAGCCATATTCTCACTCACTCCCCCATTTTATTGTTTTCAGTAAACTCCTAATATGTAATTTCATAATAGGACTTTAAAATATTGTGTTACTCACTTAGAAACTGTCTAGGATTGAAATCAAGGGACCTGAGTTTAAGTCTTGCCTCTACAACTTTCCAGCTGTCCTTGGACAAGAACTTCTCGGAGCCTCAGTTGCAACTTCTGTAAATGCTGGATGATAAAGCCTGTTTCACTATACGATTTGGATGAGAGAATTCAGCATGTATGAGAGTAATTTCTCAACTGTAAAGTTCTTGACTGAACCTCAGCCTAACTCTGCTTTCATCTCACTCTACCACAAGGAGCACAGTGGCTCATTTTATATGTCAACTTGGCAAGAATCTAGTGTCCAGGTATTTGGCCAAACACCAGTCTATGTGTTGCTGCAAAGGTATTTTTTGGACGTGATTAACATTCACAGTCAGTTGGCTTTGAGTAAAGCAAGATTACCCTCCATAATCTAATCTGGGTGAGGCCCGTCCAATCAGTTGGAAGTCTTCAAAGCAAAAATTGATGTTTCCTGAAGAAGGAAATATTCTGCCTCCAGACTGTAGCATGGAAACTCTACCTGAGTTTTCTGCCTTTAGACTCAACACTGTAACATCAAAACACTCTTACTCAAAATTTCCAGCCAGCTGATTGCCTATAGATTTTGGGTGTGCAGCCACACAGTCATGCATGTCCCATGACATGCATGTGTGTCTCAGCGGCTTTGGATTGGGATAAACCAATGGGACTCAGCATCCAGTGATTTGGAGCATGGAAGAGAGAAGGGTTGGGGTATTTACGTCCCTGGCTCTCTCCTGTATTTGCTATATATCTCTACCAAGGTGGTCCTCTCCCTGCTGCCCAGGCTCAGTATTGCTTCCTCCCATCCCTTCCAGATGAGGTGGCGAGGATGCTCTCCCCACACTGTTCCCAGCCCTGGGCTCTGTCCCTTGGGGCTTCTTCATACTGCCTGCACCTTTGCGGTCTCTTTATTGAGCATTCCTCTGTTACCCAGTGTGAGTGCCCCATCTGTGTCCTTCTGGGACCCCAAGTGGCACAGATGCCAGAGAAAGTAACTCAACAGAGACTCCGTGCGAGCTATGTGGATTAAGCGTTTCACTAAGAACTCCATTAGGAAAACTTCAAGTGCTCATCAATATCACTTTTCTCAAGGTCCCAACTGTCATGTTCCAAGTTCTCCAGCTCTCTGGGAGACACGGCTAAGGCGTGCCTCCTCCACGTCCTCCATCCTCTCCCAGGCTGGGGGCTGGGCTCACTCAGGTCCCTCAGATCTGCCCTTGACCTTTGATGGCATCTTAATAGGGGGACACCAGCGCCTCTCCTCTCCCAAAGTGTCACGTCGTCTCCTTCCTTCCGCAACATCCGTATCTTCGTTCCTGTCCTTTGAGCCTTGCTCTCTCTGGGAACCCCTAATCCACAGCCTCCAAAGCCAGCTCAATCAAGGCCAGTGCCCCCCACTCCTCGCCCCCATACTTACAATGGCACTCCAAATATTAGCAGTATGTTTTAAAAAACATGTCCAATGTTACCAGGAATCCAATATTATATTCAAAGCCAGTCACAGCCTGTCCTTCCTTGGCATCTTACTTTGAAGCAGGAAAACAACCTTTCTTGTTTATATTTTTTAAAAAAAGAAATAAAAATAAAAATAAAACTTGACCTCTATTCACCAGTGCAACTGTGTGTGGAACTGTTGCTTTAAATAATTAAAAACACTGATAAACTACAAAGCAGCCCTTCTCTCCTGCAATAACAAGAGATGTCCATCATAATGAGGCATTGCTACGGTACAGCCATTCTGAGGCTTCCCCTCATTCTATTAAAATAGGATTATGTATGGGTGGCCGTGTGTAGCCATAAGAACAAACTCAAAGACCAAAAAGTACAAAAGCTCTTTGAAAGCTAATTAAAACGGCCTTCAGGATTCAGGGGGCAGGGATAAAGTAAACACCATCTCCCTGCCAACCACCCTCTCTGTCACGAACCCGTGGTGTGCAGTCAGCCAGCTTTCCTGCTTTTGGCGTTTATAACTCAGCTGGTTAATGGCCTGTAGACGTGAATATTACCCACCCCCGAGCCACCCGTTAGCCGGGACCTCTTTGACAACCTTCCCCATCCGAACCTCCCTTCGGCCACGGTACAGAAACGGGGGGTTTTCCCTAAGCAAACCCACCCAACTTATGTGGCCAGGGAAGGATTTTCTACCCAATGGTGAGGAGGTGTAGCCTGGGAGAAAGCTGGGCGTCTCCGGGGTCAGGACTGCTGGGAGCCACGGCAGAGGTCTGGGCGCCCAGGCCGGCCCCACCCTACCCCGCCTCACGGCCCAGCAGGAAGAGCTGGCGGCAAGCAGAAAGCAAGCAGGGCTGTATGACAGAGTGTCCTGGAGATGTTCCGTACTTTCTTACGCGTCTGTCTTCACACATCTTGGGAAGGAACTTGGCTTCCGGGTCAGGTAGACCTGGTCACTACTTCCTACTACAGGACTGTGGGATGGTATTTGACCTCTCTGAGTCTGCAGTTCCTCATTTATCCATTGGGACAACAAGAAGGCCTGATAATGGGCCACTTATGAGGATTATGATGCTTAGTGAATGTAAAGGAACTTCAGGTAGAACTTGCAATATATCAGGTCTTCAATCACACACATGCTATCTGCCCAAATCATTATAGGAGCACAGAATTCACATTTCCTTGGAAACGAGTTGTGAAGGCTCATTCTAAATGCAGACATCGTGACACTTACCGAGGGGGAAACCCTGGCCTGTGAACCTTGAGGGATAGTGAGAACAGCTTCACCAAAATACTAGGTTTCCAGCAACTCTCATGAGAATTAAACTCTTCCCCCCATGTTTCCTTTCTCCCAGCTGCTCTGGGAGCCAATTTCTTCTTTTAAATGGATCAGAAGCTCATGTGAGGACATAATCCTGTTTCTGGATTAAGCTATGATACTTCCTCCCCCCAATCCTGCAGGTTTTAAATTAGGTCTTCTGGTTCCATTCTTCCTCCCACTAGTCTATTCTTCTCTTAATAGTGAGGGAAATTTTTTTAATAATAAATTAGTCAATGTCACTTCTCTGCTCACAGTCTCCCATGTCACTCAGGGTAAAATCCCAGTTCTTCATAGTGACCAAAAGGGTGCTCCGTGACATACCCCTTCTCCCACCCCATCCCTGTTATCTCTTCAAGCTCATCTACTCTAGCCACACTGACATCAAACTCACTAAGCATATGCCAGCCACAGGGCCTTTGCACTTGCTTCCCTTGATCTGAAAAGGTTGTTTTTTTCCACTATCAGTCTATATGACCTGCTCTGTCATTTCTTTTAAAGGTTTTCAAACATCACCTCAACAGTGAGGTCATCCCCAACCACCTAAAAAATAAAATAGTAGGGGCGCCTGGGTGGCTCAGTTGGTTGAGCGTCCGACTTTGGCTCGGGTCATGATCTCACGGTTCGTGGGTTCGAGCCCTATGTTGGCTCTGTGCTGACAACTCGGAGCCTGTCTTCAGATTCTGTGTCTCCCTCTCTCTCTGCCCCTCCCGTGCTCATGCTCTGTTTCTGTCTCAATAATAAAATAAACATTAAAAAATTAAAAAAAATAGTATGCACACATACACACACCACCACCACCACCACACCACTACTTCTATACTTGTGGGCTGTTTTATTTTTCTTCACAGTACACATTGTCATCCAACGTGCTATGCATTTTTAAATTAATAGACTTTATTTTAGAGCAGAAAGTACAGAATGTTCCCATAAACCTCACGCTACCCAGTTTCCCTATTATGAACATCTTGCATTAACGTGGTACATCAGTTTTGATTGATGAACCAATATTGATTCATTATTATTAACTAAAGTCCACAGTTTACATTAGGGTTCACTCTTTGTGTTGTGAAATTTTGACAAATGCATAATGTCATGTATCTACCATTCCCCTATCATACAGAATCATTTCACTGCCCTAGAAACCTTGCGTTCCACTCATTCTTCCTCCTCCCAAGCCCCTGGCAACCAAAGATCTTTTAACTGTCTCCCTAGTTTTGCCTTTTTTCAGATCATTATCTAGTTGGAATCCTATAGTAGTTAGCCTTTTCAGACTGCCTTTTATCACTTGGCAATATGCTTTTAACTTTCCCTCCCTATGTCTTTTGTGTTTTTGTAGCTCATTTCTTTTTTTTAATCACTGAATGATATTCCATTGTATGAATGAATCAGTTTGTTGACCCACTCACCTGTTGAAGAACATAATGGTGCTTCCAATTTTTGGCGATTATTAACAAAGCTGTTATAAACATTCATGTGCAGATTTGTATGTGGATGTAAGCTTTCAACTAATTTGGGTAAATACCAAGAAACATGATTACTGGATCATATGGTAAGAATTTTGGACTGAAATAGACCAGATCTTGCAAAAAAAATGGTTTTATTTTAAATCTTTCCCCCTCCTTTTAAGGATCTGAATGCCATTAACATGCTAAGTCCATATAACTTTACACAAGGACTTGCCCCCAACGACACAGTGTAAATGTCGGTGGTTGCTTAAAACTCAACAAGAAGAAAATCAACAACTTGATTAAAAGATAGACACTGATTCGATGCATCCTTCACCACAGAAGATACACAGATGGAAAATAAACACAGGAAAAAAAATACTTTCCATGATGTGCCATCAGGGAAATATAAATTAAAACAACAATGAGCTACCACTCCACACCCATTAGAATGGCCAAGATCCAGAACATTGACATGAAATGCTGGGAAAGATGTGCAGGAATGGCCTCCATTGCTGGGGGAAATGCTAAAGGGAGATCAGCCTGGCAGCTTCTACAAAACTAAACATGCCTTTGGCATGTGATCCAGCAATCACACTCCTTGACATTTACCCAAGGAGCTAAAACCTTATGTCCACACTAAAACCTGCACACGTTTACAGCAGTTTCATTCATAATTGCCCAAACCGGGAAGCAACAAGCACATCTTTCAGAGGGTGAGTAAAGTGTGGTACATCCATACAGTGGGAGATTAGTCAGTGCTAACAAGAAACGAGCTATGAAAAGACATGAAGGAATCTTACATGCATATTACTAAATGAAAGAAG
Organism: Suricata suricatta; assembly: GCF_006229205.1. Lineage (NCBI taxonomy): Eukaryota > Metazoa > Chordata > Mammalia > Carnivora > Herpestidae > Suricata > Suricata suricatta. Next base: position 18,154,935 of record NC_043701.1, read on the forward strand.
CCAATCTGAAAAGCCTACATACTATATGATTCCAACTCTATGACATTCTGGAAAGGACAAAACTATAGAGACAATAAAAGGAGCCATGCTTGTCAGAGATTAGAGGGGAAGGAATATTTCTAACACAGAAAATTCTTAGAGCAGTGAAACTATTCTCTTACTATAATAATGAAGACATGTCATTATACATTTGTTCAAATCCATTGACTGTCCAAGACCAAGAGCAAATCCTAACATAAACTATGAGCTTTGGGGAATCATGATGTGACAATGTAGATTCATCAGTTGTAACAAATGGTCCACTTGGGTGAGGGAGGTTGGTAATGGGAGAGGCTGTGGAGGGTGGAGGGTGGTAAACATGTATGTGGGAACTCTCTGTACCTTCCATTCAATTTTTCTGTGAATCTGAGACTGCTCTAAGGAAATAAAGTCTATTTTTAAAAAAGGAATATAGTTAGCTTTGTAAGAAACCGCCACACAATCTCTAAAGTTGCTGTATCATTTTGCATGCCCATTGACAATGAGTGAGAATTCCTATCATTCCACATCCTCACCAGCATTCGGTGTTGTCAGTGGTTTGGACTTCAGAATCTTAATAGATATGTGTCGAATTTTGTCTTTGTTTCCATTTACATTTCCCTACTGAATATGGTATTGAACATGCCTTTATAGTGTGATTCTTAGTTCATCAGCCCTACAGTATCAGAGACTCCTCTGTTTCATTCATTGTTATCCCCCCCCCCCCCGCCTCAGAACCACATCTCTACAAGGTAGGCTCTTAATAAATGTTTGCTAAACAAATAAATGAATTTATCTTAAGAAGAGTGGAGTTTCATGATTTTTAGTTTTCAGTTGCACCTCACACCCAAGATAGGCCACAATGTCTTGGGGAGACTGGGCTTCTAGCCACCGACCTTTGTGAACCTGACATCACGAGATGAAGCCCAGCCCCAGAAGGGGTAGGGACACATGTGCACGCTTTTCTATCTTGGGGAATACAGTGAGCTCAATGACAGTCCCCTAAAGATGCCCACATCCCAATCCCCAGAACCTGGAATATGCTTCTTTACATGATAGAAGGGATTTTGCAGGTGTGACTAAATTAAGGCACTTGGAGTGGGGAGAGTAGATTGACTTAGCCAGGTGGATCCAATATAATCACGAGCCTCCTTATAAGAGGGAGGCAGGTAGGTCAGAGTCGGAGAGGAGGTTATGTTATGACAGAAGCAGAGGTTGGAGCATTGCAGAAACAAGCCAAAACATATTGGCAGCCTCTAGAAGCTAGAAAAGGCAAACAAATGGATTCTCCCCTAGAGCCTCCAGAAGGAACACAGCCCTGCTGGCTCATTTTTGACTCCTGACCTCCAGAACTATAAGTGAAGAAATGTATACTGCTGTAAGCCATGAACTTTGCAGTAATTTGTTTCAGCAGCAATAGAGAACATACAGGGAGCAACAGCATTTAAGAACATGTGAAAATATTGAGAAATGCTGAGTTGAGACTAATCTCTCTGAAGGACTGATCTCGAAGACAAGGAAAAGCTCTGCGTGCCAGCAGTATGCTCAGAGAGCAAGGAGAAACAAGGGGTCCGTTCCCTAGAGCCCAGGCCACCATGGATGCAGAGAAGAAAGCATTCTGTTTCCATGGGCCGTGTGTGGTTTGTGTCTGTGCAGAGTCCGTGCTCAGGGAACGTGTGGGGGAGGAGTGGCATGGTGTGGAACAGCATGGAAGAGAAAGCCGGGACAGAGATGGAGATCCTCCTGGGAACTGCAGAGGTTTGGTGACTGGCAGCTGTCAAGGGGCTGAGGGCCTTCAGAGCCTGCAGAAGCCCCTCCTCGAAGAGGGAAGGAAATAATACTAAGAAGACGGTCAGAGGAGGTAGTTGCTGGGGTCAGTGTTGCTTAAATTTCAGTAGTTCCTGAGCTGCATCCACCTGGTCTACACACCTAGCACAGCCCATCTTCAGCCCTGATGGGGCACAGCTGTTGGGTTCAATCTGCATCACCAAGGACGAGGTAGGCTGCACGGGCTTGATTTCGAAGACCAGAAATCTGGCCTAGGTGTACAGATAGCAGCTTATCTGTCTCCCCTTCTTTTATCTGTCTGTGACCTCTGTTTTGTCCAGACTTGGCATAGACCCCATCAGCCCTATTCACAAGCTTCCATCAGAAACCCAATCTAACCAAGTGTTCTGTGGTTGATAATAATATGGGTAAAGATGAATCCTACTATTCAACACATGGTATCCACCCCTCAGCCTTATTCTTCCTCTGTCCTATTCTCCTTCTTTCCTTCTCTAGGACAAAATAAAAACATAAATAAATAACTTTCTTAGGCGGAATAGCTTTGGCTCTTTCCCTGAAAACTTGGCATCAGAGAGTAGCCATGCTTCAGAGGAAGTGACTTCACGACTGAGCTTATCAAGGCATTTTCTCAAAAAGGCAAAAAATAAATTCTTGTACTAGATGTTAAGAGGATAACATTTTCCCCATCTCATTGTGCCTGGGAACTGTAGCTGAGTACACACAGTAGGCCTCTGTCACACAGCACATGCCTGGCCTAGATGCAAGGTGCTCATGGCTGAGTTTTGCAATAAAAGAGCAAGTTGCATCTCAGAAGACTCTTTCATCATTGTCTCCATAGGACTCAAAAAAGAACATGAGACACCTCCATATTGGTCCCAGCAGCTCTAGACTAGCACCAGGGGCTTCACAAGTACCACAGGACCACCCCCTTGCTCAGATCGCTAGCCTTTCTCATCAGATATCAGCTTGTGCCGCTGAGGTGGTGACCTAGGTGGAGAATCCATGCCTCCATGTTGCTTTTGGAGTTGGCCAATCTGGTGTCATCCAATGAACAGGAAAAGGGAAACTGTGGGTGCCACTGTGTAACTACTGCACAGGATTCATGTAGGACACCCTCTCTTGTCTTCTCCCACTCTTCTCCCATCTTTCTCTTTCTCTCCCCCTCCCCTTCCTCTTTCAGGGACACAGGTAAGGAGACCGTGGTTCTCTTTGCTGATTCAGGAAAGGGCAGAGACAGTTCTAACTCTAATAGAAGATTAGGATCTTTGGGTTTCCACAACAATTTCCTCATCCCTTCATCTTTCTTAGATCTTTCAGGCTCCACTGCTACCTGTGAGCTAAGATCCTGGCACCTACGGATAAGTGAGGCTGAAGCTAATTTTCTGTTAGGCTAGACATCCTGTTCCTATAAGTCTAGATCAAGCTAGTGGCCTTGTAGCCTGCTGGATCATAGAATCATTTTCCAGAGTTGAGCTAGAGCCCTTTCTTCCATCGGCTGCACATTCCTGGTCATCAATATCCTTCTCAGCTCTTTAAGTTGTGAATAGATGAGCCACAAATTGGGAAAGACAAGAAATACCCTGGAAGGGAGTTGCAAGTCCAGTGCTGTTGTAAGCTTTACTTGGTGCCAATACTAGTTTGTTTGTCTAATGATCTGCATGGGAAGAAGCGTAAAGAGTATGAGAAAGTTTGCCCTCATGGTTATAATTCTTGTATATGAGTTCCTGAGTACCAGAAACTCCAAGGACACCCTTTTGTCTATGCCTGGTTCTCTCCTGGTATGCAGGGTCATTTAAGCGTCCCCCAAGGTAGCACTGCCTCCAGACAGAGGTCACCCGGGGCAGCAGGATCCTTGGACCTCCTGCCCTCTTCCTCCTCCCAGAGCTGCTGCTTCCTCCTTTGCACTCAGGAAGGGGGTTCCAACTGGCTTTTCAAAGGCCAGATATTTGGACATCTCCCAAAGCTGAATTTCAAGCATTTCTCTGAACCATCCACTCTACCCTTCTCTTCTTTACATCAAACGTTTGTGGATTTTCTGTTCTGTAAGTTCATTAGTATTTTTAACCAGTCCCAATATCTGTAATTTTCCCTTCCCTTATGTGCGCACACACGCGCGCACATACACACACACACACACACACACACACACACACACACACACACAGAATGTCTATACCCAATACTTCATCTCCTGGAGTTCCTTTTATTTACACAGTTCTGTACTCCCCATCTCATTTTCTACTACCTTTGATGAGAACCTTAGACTTACAATGGTCAAACTCCTATACCAAGGAAAATTGGCTACTATTTGTTGAGATCTGTGTATTCCCTGAACTAGAAATGAGGAACTCGTGAGTCAGAGTGTTTGAAAAACCCATCTAACATTAGACTGCTAGTCAGCAGTTGAGCCAGGACCTAAGTCAGGGTCTTTTTGACTCTAGAGCATGTTTTCTTTTTTTTCTTTTTAAATTTTTTTTAATGTTTTATTTGTTTTTGAGAGAGGGAGAGAGACAGCATGAGCAGGGGAGGGTCAGAGAGAGAGAGAGGGAGACACAGAATCTGAAGCAGGCCCCAGGCTCTGAGCTAGCTGGCAGCACAGAGCCCAGTGTGGGGCTCAAACCCACGAACCACGAGATCATGACCTGAGCCAAAGGCGGCCACTTTACCGACTGAGCCACCCAGGTACCCCTAGAACATGTTTTCTTAACTCATGGCCTGGTTATGGTGCTGAGTATTTGAAATCAGTACTGACACTAATATCTGATTACTATACTACTGCCCCTATATTTCCAGACTTCCCATATTTCATATAATACCTGTATGTTTGGGAGGATGGGGGGATCCTTGTACATCCTGTCCCACCTTGCAGCTCCAAGTGTCCTGAGCCTCAACTCACCTACAAATCTCCCCAGGCCATTCTCCCATCGTCAAATCTCATCTCCTTTCTTTCATATGTCAGATGAAGCATCTTCCTGTATATCTAGACCCTAGGGATAAAACTTATTTAGAATCATTCCAGTGGTCACTTTAGAAAATGTTAAGAAGTGGTAGTGTTTACCCTTGACCAACAAAGGTAACATTTGAACATGACCTTCCCAAACTTCCCAGCCTGAAAATGAGAAAAACATGGACTGAAAATAACCAAAAGGATTTATAATGGTTCTTGCGTGTCAATTTCCTTTTGTGATTAAAATAGATATTTTTGAAATGAATAACAAAATTCACTAAATACACATGATCCCATCTGAATACGATCCTAGGGCATTTTTGTTTAAGGATTTCACTATTTTCCTGGGCTTGTATTGAAAAGGACATGAGCAATTTATTCTCAACCTGTCTTTCTATTAATTGAGGTAGAGGGCTGTGCATCAAAGAGGCAAATGTTTCTAGAGCTGGGACTGAGTAGATATGAATCCAATGAATACTAATTGATGGCAATTAGTATTTCAATAAGGTATCAGGTTCCTTTAATATTGATGTCTGCCTGCTCTCAAAATAACTTTTCTTCTAATCTAGATTGGTCAGATGAACTTAATATTATTCGAATGCTTTCAAATGTTCTTAGCTAGCCTCATTTGTTCTCCAGATGAACCTTATCATTATACTGCTGATTTCTAAAAAATAATCCCATCGGAATGTTGATTGGGTTTTTAATAAATGGATACACTAAATTGGGGAAAATTGACATTGTTACAGTGTTCGGTCTTGTTATCCAGAAGCACACATAGGTCTCCATCTTTTCAAAACTTAAATTTATAAGTGCTGAGTATATTTTCCTCTTTTATGTCTCACATTTTAAGTTCTGCTTTTTAAAAAATGATTTCTGCTTTTATGGCTGGCCACTTAATTCCTTCTATATTCTTTGTCTTTTTAATTTTTTTAACCTCTATTCATTTTTGAGAGACAGAGACAGAGTATGAGTGGGGAAGGGCAGAGAGAGAGGGGACACAGAATCTGAAGCAGGCTCCAGGCTCCAAGCTGCAGCCTGATGCGGGGCTTAAGCCCATGGACTGGGAGATCATGACCTGAGCTGAAGTCAGACTCTCAACTCAGTGAGCCACCCAGGCACCCCTAATTCCTGCTATTTTCTTAAGATTTGTTTTATTCTTACTATTCCCTCTCTCTCTCTCTTTTTTTTTTTTTTACCTCCAAATAAGAAAATTGTTTGCATCTATGAGCTGACCTATTAGTAGAGCTTTGGCTGCATTCCACTAGACATTGGAAGTGAACTGTATCATTGTTTTCTCCCTGTTTTGTAATTGTAGTTTTAATATTCTGTTTGATTCAACAGTAGTTTAAGAATGTTTTATTTTATCTTAACTAATTGGGAGTGTAGGTTGATTTCTTTAAACTTTTATCATTTGGGTAATAGAAGATGTGACCCCAAAATAACACAGGCAATAATTTCAGTAGCTAACTTGTAGTAAATGCTTGTGATGTGCCAGACACTGTACTAAACTCTGTAAAAACTCATTTACTCCTCACAACACCCACAAAAGTTACTGATTATTAATATTCACATTTTTAAAGTTTGTTTGAGAGAGTGAGAGAGAGGCGAGGAGAGAGAGGGAATCCCAAGCAGGCTCTCTTCTGTCAGTGAGGAGCCCGATGTGGGGCTCGAACTCACAGACCAGGGCATCGTGACCTGAGCCAAAACCAAGTATCAGAGCTGAACAGATTGAGCCACACAGGCACCCTTTAATATTCACATTTTTACAGATTAAGAAACCAAGGTTAATAAGCCAGAATGTGACCCCAGTGTTTCTGCATCGTGTTTCCAATTCTCCTATTAATTTTCTCTCCTTTGAATTTGTCAATGTTCTTAGGGCTTTGATAGACCCCTGTGGGGCCTTTCCTCATTGTCCTCTTACTGTTCTCTGTGTCCCTGCCAGACTGTGAGTTGCAGGAAGGCAGGGAGGTCTGTCCTCTCTCTGTGTCCTTCATACCCAGCGCTGTGACCAAGAGCGGGGAGAACATTAGTTGACCTGAGGGGTAGAGAGTCTAGGAGATGGCTCTATGGGTGGGTTCTGGCTGTGTTTGCAGGAAGACAACAGAGCTGCTTTGTGAGAATGAGCTGAAAAGCTCCAAATGTCCACCACCTTCAGTCATCTCCCAGACTCCTTTGCCACCCTCTTTAAAATTTTCCACCTTAGTGTCCTTTGTTGAAGTCTTAGCTCTAGAAATTTAAGGTTTAACTGCATGTATGTTTTCTGGCATGGAGAACCTATTAGCATGCATTATTATAATGGCACAGATATAAAGAATATTCATAGGTGTTTTATACATTTGTAGAGCACCTTATAAGTGATGTAAGTTCCTTGAGGATTTGAACTGTCTTTACACATATTTTTTTTTGCTTTTTCCATCCCAGCAGAGTTCCTCAACATAGTAGGTGCTCAATTAAAGCATGTTGGCTACATGAGTGACTAACTTTCATATTTGTTATCTCATTCAATGCTCATCTACAAAACCCCATGGCAGGAGAGATCCTGATGTCATTTACCTAAAGGAATGGGCTGTTGAGAGCCAGAGGAGATGACCCGGATGCATACTCATCTGATGGGTATGCATGTTTACTCACAAACTGGGACTGGCAGGAATCAACTTTGTGAAGAGGAAAGACAATGATGGATATACCTGAGCCCGAAATAGGTACCGAGATACCTCTTCTGAATCCTGCCGATTCAGCAAGGGGTTAATGAAAGCTTTCAGGCAAGCTAGATAATTAACAGGATTAAATCTCTACCTGTCAATTAAGCCAATATATTTGAGTATAATGCTATTTAATTCTGTACCAGGAACAGTGCAATAAATCAAAGTTTACAGATGTCTTCAGCAAGCCCTTGATGGATGAAACACTGTAACTCAGAGGTGCATAGAAAATCTCAAATAAGATAACCTCCCATGTGATTAATATAGCTGTCTGCATTGGCATTGGCTCCAGAAGGTTCTAATCCAAACATGTTTAACATCACATACTTTATTGTGACAGATTTAGGCACCTGAACTAACTAACCAGGCAAATGGTGCTTAATTATACTGACTCATTATGGACCTCAGCAATAAAGCTGGGGCACAGAATTATGTGTTAATTCCCACCTCACACAGTCACACACAACATAAGCAGCCCAGGGTCCAGAAGGCTTTACAGGTCCAGTGCACAAAGCACAGGAGAGAGGAGCAATCTAATTCCTCCAAGGGACGCTTTCCTTCCTTCTTTTCAGTGGTGCTTGTCCGTATGCATTGTGCAGACTGACTGGCCAGCAAATGCGTATCGCTGATCACAAGGGGAAAGAGGCAATGCCTCTGTGGACATCTCCCCATTTATAGAACCAAATAGAACTGAGGTGCAAGTCTTTTTTCATACATAAAGGATAGTATCTATAAAAATACAAATATGTGTGAGTGGACCTCTTGTTTAAAAGGCTAACCCAAGTACTTTTCAACCCTCTGCATTGACTCTGGAATGCAATTCCAAAAGCATGACCTTCTAAACAGGTACCCAGGTTTAAGTTATCATCAAAAGTGAGCTCAAAACTGCCAGACACAAAATTCAACTCCCAGTCCTGTTCCAAAGCTGATCTTACTCAGAGGGGACCTCTCTATGTCATGAGTCAAAATTAGTACAAATTTTTCCTGGACTTCCTCTGGGCTAATGTTAGAGTGTAACCATGAGGAGTGGGTCTTTGTCATTGCTTGCTGATTGACTGAAAGATCAATGAAGTAAAGATGGTATCAGATGGAAATGAACCACAATGATGATCTCTACTCTCAAGACCTACCTCATTTATTTGGGGAGAGCCGCTTTACGCATACTAAGGATCACACTTACGATGTTGGTTATACATGAAATAAGAATTCAGTGAGGAGAGACCAGCATGGGCTGGAGTTAGCCAAGAAAGCCTTTGTGAAGATGGTGTAGTTTGAGACCAATGTTCAAGGGATTTGGACAGGCAGAGAAGATTGTGTAAGATATTCAAGATTGGAGAAAAGACCCAAACTATGGAAGCAGGAGTTGATATGTTGAGCCAGAGAGGCAGTGAGGGGAGTGATTTGAAAAGAGAGGGATGCCTGACTTATTTCACTTAGCACAATATCTATCATATGTTTTCACTCATATATGCAATTTGAGAAACTCAACAGAAGACCATGCAGGAAGGGAAGGGGATAAAATAGTTACAAACAGAGAGAGAGAGAGGCAAACCATAAGAGACTCTTAAAAACATAGAACAAACTGAGGGTCGATGGGGGGTGGGGGAGAGGGGAAAATGGGTGATGGGCGTGGAGGAGGGTACTTGTTGGGATGAGCCATTGGTATTGTATGTAAGCGATGAGTCATGGGAATCTACCCCCCAAATCAAGAACACACTGTATGTTAGCCAATTTGACAATAAATTATATTTTTAAAATTAAGCATAAAAAATTTAAAAGAGAGAGGGGGCTGTCTAGCAGTGGTGGATGGGATTGGTATAACAAAACAGCTCAGGAAAAAACACACAGAGACGTCTGAACCAAAGACCAAGGACGAGAGAGAGATTAAACATAACTGCATAAAGATGTCTCAGCATGAGAAGACGATTTTAAGAAACTTCATCAAGGAGGGGCAGGCAGAGTGGACTGAAGAAAAACAAGATGAGCTGGAGGAGGCAGATGAGAAGTTATTGTAAAATCTACGAATTAAAGTGTGAACATCTGTAACACCGTAACATGTGGTAGTGACAGAAGAATCAAGACAAAAAGAATCAACTCAAGAGAACCAACAGGAAGAAAATGCCCCACTTCTTTGTCTGCAAAGTGGAAACAGAGATCATGTCTGGGATAGGCTCTCCAACATCAATCCCACCCAAACACTCAGCACCTTACACTTGTTGTGATGGGTCTGAGTTAGTGCTGACAATTTTGTCCTCCACACTAGTGATGGCTTCAGGTTTGGGCATGTGACCACTTCTGGAAGATGGGAAGAGGCTTGTGGGAAATATTTCCTCTCTTAAGTGAGAAACCCAGGATAAGATGATTGTCATCTCCCTTTGAACATCATCCCATGTGGATGTGATGTCTGGAACTGATACACTGCCTCACTGTCAGCTTTGGAAAATAATCTGAATCCTTGATAACATAACCGAGCTGCTGAAGGAGCTAACCCAGACTCCCACAAACCCTCTAGGCTTTTGATAATGTGAAATAATTCACATCCTTATCATTTCAACTAGTTGGGTTTGGGGCTTTTGCTATTTGTAGCCAAAAGCATCCTTACTGATCCACAGTTGCATCTTCTCAATGGAAAACCTCTGTAATGCACTCTACAGGGAAAAGGTAAGGGAAAAAGGGAGGAGGGAGGAGCAATAATCCAAAAGTTACAACATGATTTAAGTTAAGGCTTATTTCATGAGTCTGTTGCTAAACAAAACAAACAGTTTTCATTGTGGCACAACAAACTGAAATTCTTTATTCCTCAGAGTTGCCAAAATTGGTATTTTCTTTCCGTTTCCATTGATAGAGGTGCCACTAACTCCTATAGGGATGTGTGTCTTCTACCTTGCCTTTTGAGAACAGTTATCAGTGATGGCAATAGATATTTTGGTTATTCCTTAAGCATTCTCTGGGATGATGGCTAGGCATTTAACTTCTATTATGCTGTGTGATTCCACTTTGTTTTGAGAGTTGACAAAAGCTATAGCTAACAGCCCACAGTGTACCAGTTAGGATAGGCTAGATGATGCTCTAGGAAAGTGCAAATATCTCATGGACTTAACAAACGGTTCCCTTTGGATCCGGAAAACTCTCCAGTCAGCTCTTCTCCATGTGGTGCCTCAGTGGTACCAGGTACCTCACTCTTGTGACCCTCTCAACAGAGGATTCCATGATCACCATGGCAGAAGAAGAGAGGATTGGACGTTCTCACCACAGCAAATAGACATTCAGCCCTGAAGGGCACCCCACTTGCAGCCCATTGGCCATCGCTTGTCATATGATAAGCCCACCTGCAAGGGCACAGGGGATTGTAGCCCCACCTACACGCCTCTAGGTGTGAGTGAGCACCAGTCTCTGTCACACATACTAACATGTTTTAAGTCCTGAAGGAAGTTACCCCGTCCTGCTGGCAAGTCTGATGAGAAGTGCAAGACCTTAAAGGGTCATTAAATAAACATGAATTGGAGATCAGAACAACTCCAGTGAGGTGGTTCTTGATAGAACTGCCTTTTAGTTATTGAGCTTGCTTGCTTGCTTGCTTCCTTCCTTTCTTTCTTTCTTCCTTTCTCTCTATAGCAACTGCATGGGATTCCATTGTGTGCGTATACCATGGTTTAATTAACCAATACCCAATTGAAAGCACTTATGTTGTTTCCGTCTCTTATTATCAACAATACTGCATTAAATAATTTCATACTTACATATTTTGTGTGTGGAGATAATCAGGAGAATAAATGCTCAGAAGTGGTTTTGCTAGCCCCAAAGTAAATGTACTTATCATTTTGATAGATATTGCCAACTTGGTCTTGACTTGAATTCTACAATTTTCCCCTCCCAGCAATAACATCTAAAAGTGTGAAACAAGCATGTTTAAAGCAATTTAACAAAGGGTAAATGAAGATAAATAATTAAAGCAAGCAGGGCCACCTGGGTGGCTCAGTCAGCTAAGCGACTGACTCTTGGTTTTGGCTCAGATCATGATCTCACGGTTCGTGGGTTTGAGCCCCAAGTTGGGCTCCATGCTGAGTGTCGAGCCTACTTGGAATTCTCTCTCCCTCTCTCTCCTCCCATCCCCTGCTTGCTCACTGTCTCTCAAAATAAATAAATAAACTTTAAAAAAAAAGACTATCTTTGGCGCCTCTGGTTGGCTCAGTCGGTTAAGCATCCAACTCTGTCTCAGGTCATGATCTCATGGTTCACAAGTTCGAGCCCCATGTCAGGCTCTGTGCTGATACCTCAGAGCCTGGAACCTACTTCCGATTCTCTCTCTGTCTCTCTCTGCCCCTCCCCTGCTCACCCACTGTCTCTCAAATATAAACATTAAAAAAAAAAAAGGCTCTCTTATAACAATGAAAGCAAGAGCAAGCAGAACTACGGGTAGAAAGCCCCCAAGAGCAGTGGTGCCTTAGTGACTTGGGATCCTACTTACTTTCTTTAAGAGATAAAACAAAACTAGCCATGATAATCAAATGAGATAAGGTGCAATGGAGTCTGTACATGATGAAAATATGAGTATGGGACAAAAATGAAGAATCAGTGGAGAGCCATGCTTCATGGCCTACACGTTCCACTTCCCTGCCCCTTAACACTTTGTTTTCCTCTTATAGTTTTGCTCAAGACCCTGTACCAGTGGAACCTGGCATAACCAGGAAATGGGCATAACCGTGATGGCACCTCAACACACACAGGTTTGTGAATGATCCACGGTTTTTAATGTTTGAGTGTGGAATTCAAGTGAGCCCTGGGAAAACTCCTCTCTCCCTTCCCATTGGGATAACTTCCCAAGTGAAGGAGACCAAGGTGGTCCTCGGCCTGAGAACCTGGAGGTATGTAACCAGAGCCCAGCTTGGCCGGCCTCAGTCCTCAGTGAGCAGCCAGCTTGTTGGAATTTCCAGCATCTGGGGTTAGCATGGGGCTCTACTTGACTTCCAATCTGGAGAGTTTCTTTTCAATCTGAGTCTGCCATGGAGAGTATTGAATATGAATCATTCCCATTTGGCTTGTCTCAGCACCAGTAGCTGTACCCTGGGTTAGGGTACAGTGGAGGCTGTTCTAACAAGAAAACCAATATGCAGTGGATCTAACTGTGAAAGACTGTGGGTTTTTTTGTGACTGCTAAGTCCAGAGTAGAGTGTTTTGGCCAGAGGGGCGGCTCAGTCCCATCCACTTCCACCCTACTTGTAGCTCCCCTATCTGGTAAGGCACTGGTCTGGATGGCCAAAGCTGGGCCACCTCACCCACCTTGCTGCTGGCAGAAATTTAGGAAAAGTAATTTTCCTTTAAGCAACAGTTGCAAATCTGGGGAGACAAATTGCTGTCTCCACACCCACCGCAGCCAATTCCTCCCCATTTTCTTCTCCTTGGTAATTCCACACCAAGGGTCAATCCTATTCGTCTAGGAATAGCAGGAACCCAGAGGATCAGGGGCAGATACGTTATCATCCAGGCAGAATGTGGCATTCACAGCAACCAGCTGTTTTCAATGTGCCAGTGAGAACAGAACATAAAATATAGACTTAAAATTCAGTACAGAGACACACAATTGATATAAGATGGGACTGTCTAGTGGAGAGGTTAAAACATGCAAGCTGGGATGTTGAGAAAGATGTAGAGTCATTGTTCCTTCAGGTCTTCGGAACGTGGTCATTTTTGCTTGGAAACCAGAAGCTGAGAAGGTCAACCCTTGAACTCCCTCCAGATTTATGATTCTTATTACTGAAGTTCCTAACAGGCTTGTCATCGCCCCAGACCCCTCCCCTAAAATATCAACCGAAAAAAACAAAAACAAAAACAAAAAAACAACAGTCTGTGTGAAGAGAAAAGCTATCTTGGGGGGAAAAAAATCAATCCCTAGATAATTTTACCTTCATGTTAAGAGATTCTGTTCCTTTTATTTTTCTGACTTAGACTATTTGCATGGAAGTAGAATCATGGTTCAGCTCATTCGCTGGTGCTATTTCTCTTTGTGTTCATATTCTTGTCTGCTCTGTGACATGACAGTCGCTGTGGAGATGACTACATGTGTCAAGATAGAGAATTTAATAATTTCAGGTGCAGGATGACTTGCTACATCCTTGGCTGATGGTTTCTTTGATCATTTTGGCTCCTCAGCTGCCCTTGTAAGAGCAGGAAAGATCGCCTGTTGGAAAGAATTCTTCTGATTAATGTTTTTAAAACTTATTTAATTCTTTTCTTACTTTGAACTCACAGATTAGTGCCCAGCTAATGTCACTGTCACTTTACAGTTGTGGCAATTCCAAACATCAA
>NC_043701.1:18168798-18202571 GCF_006229205.1 Suricata suricatta
TTACCTGGAAAGGATACAGTGTAGGGACTCTGGGAAGGTGGAGTGGGAAGAGAAACCACACAGGAAGAGGGAGAAGGAGAAAGCTGGGGAAACAGGAACCAAGGTCCCTTTCTAAGAGTTTTCCTTGAAGGCAGACACAATGTGTGGCAGAAGCTGATGGCACCCACACGTCTCTCCTCTGTGGACCTAAAGTCACCTGCAGTTCAGTGGAATGTTCTCATACAGGGTGATGGCTAAGCTGGGCAAGCACCTGTCTCTCCTGAAGGTTTTCTGGGACACTAGGAGTGTCAGAGCTTATTCGTGGGGAAGCCAGAAGTGCTCTGGAATTAAAGCCCAGGAACAAACTTCAAGCCAGTAAGATGGAATTGGATGAATCAAAACTTCAGCTTCCTAATGCCAAAAGTCTTACTCATGGCTACATCGCTATTCATTATCACCTTCATTGGAGTGCTTTAATTCTATTTGATAAATGCATGTTTGTTCCCAGCTCTATTTTCAGATGCTCACCTGTTTGGTAAGGGTTGAACTTTCTCACACTTCATCTCAGGTTAAATGTAAAAGTATTTGTGAAGTTTGAATAAAATTCCATTTACTCATTCCCAGATAAGCATAAAGAAAAAGTGATTGTATGTTTAAAAACTGAAATTGCTCATTTTGTGATAAATGATCATTTCCAAGAAAACAGAACACTTTGGTGTTCCTTACGTCTCTCTGTGACCAGATGCCTGCCGTGGCTTTCCTTCCCTCCACCCATCCCATTTTCCCATTTGCTCACCATCCTTCCTGAGATCACTTTCTGAATAAACTACTTGTACCCAATTCCTCACTCAAAGTGTGCTTTGGAGAACTCAAACCTTGACAGCAAATCTTCTCGTTCATACCCCCCATGCCACTCATCACCCTACATCATGTGCTTACAAGTCCCTGAGGAGAAACATCTGTGTCAGACACTCCCTTTCTCTGCTGTCCCCTAATGCCCATCCAGATCCATGTCCACGTCTTTCAACACAGTCTTGGCCTCCCTGGAAGAACCGTTCCTGGCCTCTCTCCCTGCCTACGTCCTTCGAGTCCCATGATGCCAGTCCTTGACCTTTCTGACAAGGTGATTTGCCAACATTGTAAACTCCTGGTGGGTTCACATCATCTACTTTTCCTCATGACAATTTCTCTGTTTAATTGCCTCATTAGGGACAAGTCTATGCCAATGATCCTATCAGCAGGTGCAAGAAAGAAATCCAGCCTTGAGTTAACCTGATGACCAATGGCCCCTCTATCACCTCAAATGACAAATGCTGGTAACAAAGACACCTGCCGAGATAAGCATGATTAAAACAAGGGGAGCGTGCAAGAGATATGTGGGACTCTCTTAGAGGAAGCAATAGTGGGCTATTAGTTTCTATCTCAATGAAAAATTGTAAATTTTACACGTTTGCAGAACAAATAGAATTGTGACTTATGCTTCAAATTTTATGTAATCGATTACTTGGATTTTTGACAGTTCTATCATGCTTTACAAATACCCCTTTCCTCCCTAGGAAGCTGGTCATATGGTGGTAGGACAGAGTGGTTCACAGAGCCCTGATTATTTTCCTTTCTTTCCATTGCAAGGCAATTACTGCTTAAATCATTTATTTGGCACTTAGCAGAAGCCACCTTGCATTTGTAATTCCTTCTTCTACCCACAAAAGCCCAGCTTCCCCAGGCAGGCATCTTGCCTTGTTCCTCTCCTAGGATCTGATAATTGCCAGGCATCTAAAAATAGAAAAATAAAGTTTTCTCATTATTGATAAGAATGTTGACACTTTTCTGAAATGTATTATAAAACCCTCCAACTTCTTGAAGAGAGAGATGTCGGCAGAACGGAATCTCAGCAAGTGCACCATGCACCATTACAGGTCTACCTGAGTTTTCATTTTCTGCCTTCTTTCTCAGCGTCAGGCTGTTAGCCAGCTCTCCCACTCCATGGCGCCCACCTAAAATGCCTCCCCCTTCCACACTCTAAGCCCAGTCCCAGTTCCCAGATTACAATCTGCCGTAGTTTAGAAATCCAATATCCCAGGTGGGGGTTAGCTTGGAGGGGAGAGGGCTCACCATCTGCCCTGTGGTTAGTAGTGCTGCTAAACATGTCCAAGTGCTCATAGAGTGTTCCCTTCCTATTTTCTGGCTGGAACTGTCAGTTGCAAAAGGCCGACATCCCTGGTGTACACAGGGTCTTGGGCAAGTCTGAGCATTGCCTGGTCAGTGTTAAATGATGCAGAGAAATGAATCACTGATGCCCTAAAACCCACCATGAAAACCTGAGCACAGCTTGACTCATATAATTCCACTCCTAGGTTTCCAGAACTGGAAAAATAGAAGCCATCTCACTTCAGAATTCAGAAACACTTGTGATCAGCATCAGCTTTGCCCACACAGGACAACCTTCCTCAGTGCCCCGCTCTGTTAACTTTTCTCTGGCCTATGGCCTGAAACCCTCACTCCCTGTAGGAAAATAGAGGCAGCCATCCTGGATCCATCATGGAAACTGACCAACCTGTGTCCTACACAAGGTGATCAAGTAGTGTTAAAATTTACATTCTGATGGAAGACAATAACAACAGCAACGTAAAATGCATTTTAAAGATGTCTGTGATCTTTGTCTACAGATAATTCGATCTCTTGTACAGGCAACCTGCCATTGCACACAAATAAAGAGCCCCATCTAACTGAGTCATCACAACACTTCATACACATGTTCCCTCCCACAGTATCAAAACCCGACCAAAAAAGCTTCTTCTGAAGTAGATTTTCCACCCACTTTGATGGAAAATCCCAGGAAAGGTCTATTTTCATGGATATTTTAAGTGTTGTACACGCCCAATCAGAGACAACCTGAGGAGTCTGTGCTGGTAGTGAGTGTTGGTGGAAAGTTTCCGCAGTTGAATGAAGTCACCTAAAGAATGTTCCATGTCTGTAATGGCTCAGCCATTGGTGGAAAACAGCAATGCCTGAAAAAAATTCACCAGCGTTTTGGTAGTCAAAAGGCTATGCAGACATAACAGATACTTTATAAATTTACTGTTAGGTCAAAGTCTACTCGGGGATCCTACGACTACAAGGCTGGCCAATAAGCAATATGGCAACTCAAATATACTTTGTGTAGGCAAAAATGAGGCCAACTATGTCTTGTTGGGGCCAGAGGCTTTATTCACCTTTATTTAGTCTCATAATCACCCTGCGTAGGTTCTGGGGTTTGTATTTCTTACTTCCACTTTGTAAATGAGTCTCAGAAGACTAAAACAATCTGCCTAAGGTCATCCAGCTAGTAAAAATCAGGGCCAGCATTAAAACCTATGACTTTCCCGCTGAAACTACATACATGTTCTGAGGAAGATGGCTATGCAGGAAGGAATCTTCTGGTGATACAAATTCTTCTCCAGGGGTGATATTAAAAACATTTAGGAGCACCTGGGTGGCTCAGTTAGTTAAGCATCCAACTTTGGCTCAGGTCATAATTTCATGGTTCATGGGTTTGAGCTCCACGTTGGATTCTGAACTGACAGCTCAGAGCCTGGAGGCTTCTTCAGATTCTGTGTCTCCCTCTCCCTCTTCCCCTCTCCCACTCATGCTCTGTTTCTCTCTGGCTCTAAAAAATAAACATTAAAAAAACATATTTCGCCAAGCATATGCTAGGGTACTGACCAATGGGAAGGAAGTCGGCAGTTAATGTGTACGACCGTATGGGTGCCTATCTGATGACTATCTGCTCCTCCAAATTAGTCCATGAATGAAACTCAGAAAAGTGTGTGAATGGTCATTGTCATCAAAATATTTTATTCCAAATAATATTTTTGATGATAAATGTAGATTGTATAAAATTATATTTAAAAGTATAAAGGAAAAAATAAAAATTTCATGTAATTCACACATGCATTCCTGCCATAGGTCTTGCCTTTTTTGCTTATAAATGTATTTCCATATCATTAAAAAAATCTCTGGTGACTTTATATTGATAGCTGCTTACTGTTTCATTTTAGAGATAATTGATTTAATCCCTTTGCTGTAAATTTTGAAGATTTCAAAGTTTTCACTTATGTAAATTATGTGTTGATAAATATCTTTGTGCCTGATAAATATCTTTGTGCTTTTAAGTGTATGTCCTTAGGAAAATTCCTGGAACAATTACTGTAAAGATGATCACAGAACCACCTAATATTATAAACTTAGACTCATAAATTGGCTGTTATCTTAACTCACCTCCTCAATGGAGGAAATTGCCCTTCCATTGAATACAGTTATGCCAATACTAACAATTATCATCATTATTCTGGTTATGAGCTTTATGTGATCTCTCACCTGGGATCTGATCACATTGTATCACATCCCTACTGACCCCCTCCCACTGCTTTCCCCACTACTGTTAGGATAAACTTCAGTCCCCTTCATGTGGTTTACAAGGCCATGCATGAGCTAATCTTGTCTTGCTCTCTCTCTTTCATCTGTTGCTATTTCACCCTTGAATTTCATGTTCTGGTAACATTATGCAGCTTGCCACTTCCTGGGTATACAGGAAGGTCTCCGAGAATTTGTATATGTAGTCTTCCTGCTTAGGCTAGTTTTTTTTTTTTTTTACCACCAACCTCAAATTATATCTCCTTAGCTCCTGCTTATCTCCCCAATTTATGTTTGATGTTATTTTCTTTAGTAAAAAAGCCCAACAGCCATACTGAACCCCATCTCAAGACTGTGCTACCTGCCCCATTGCACTGGGTAGTGTCCACCCTATCGCTCATCACTCTGCAGTGTAACTATCTTCCCCACCAAATACTAAGCTCCTTGAGAGCAGGGACTGTGTCATGCTGGCTGTTTTATCCTCAGTGCCTTTTGCAGGTCTGACCAATGGAAAGCAGGGAACAGATACTGGTTGAATGAACAGAATACAATCTGTGTTTAAAGTCTTGGTTTGCTATTGTGATTGAATGAATCTGAGAAAATACCCAAGAGCTCAGCAGTTGCAGACCTTGACGAGGTGCCATTTTCTTGAAGGATTTTTTTTTTTCTGATTAGAAAGTGATGCTCCTCCTCAGAAATGGCAAGAAAGTCAAACACACGTGAAAGGCTCTGGTCAGTGAAAAGGCATGGAGAGACAAAGAAAGGGAATCCATCTGTCATCACACGGTGAGTTTAGATGGTAGATCTGAAAGTAACTTCAAGTAGGAAATTCCCGTTCTCATGGATTAGCAGTGCAGGAATACATGGATAATTCCTACTTTCAAAAGCCTACAATATGGAAGTCATAATCCCATCATGGCCTGGGGAGCGTATCCAGGCAGTTGGTCTCCCACACCTGCCATACCTGTTTTCCAGATACAAAAGGGAAATGTCTTCTTGTATGTGTCTAGCACTTATGAGTCAGCTACCAGAATGAGCTACCAGATTCCAGCACTTTCTAGAATCTTCAGAGCAGTTGGGCTCATGGTGACTCATCCCTCTGTGATCTGCCTTGCTCTTCTCACCCTTGAGCTGATGTGTCAGTACAAATACCTCAGAGCTGGCCAGCTTCCAAGCTATCAGAAAGCTGCATAGTGCAGTGGAAGAATACAGAATGGGACATCCAATGATCTGGATTCTGGTCCAAGTTTTGTAAGTAACTTGATTGTATCTATGTGTCTCTTCCCTCACCTGGAAGTGGAGGTGTTCAGAAATAGGCCCCTGCTGAGAGTATCTTCCAACTCATAAGGTTTTTCTCATTTGACTCCTATGCAACCCTGTGCTTGGCATTGTTGGGAATTATTTAAATATACAACATGATTTCAGTCCCTAGGCAAATTTGTGGGGGAGAAAATACCACTTGGAGTAGTTCACACATTCTTTCATTTGTGTAAATGCCAAATAAAGGGTTATTCTCACACTGTTGGAGATAAAGGAAAGACTTCGGGGAGACAAAATTTGAGCCTATCTTTGAAGTAAGCCAGTTAGCAAAGGTCCTGGCAAGAAATAGCCCCTGCCGTAAGCCACAGCCAAAGGATAATCTTTACATAATAAAATTTATCCTTTACCAGAATCCCAGAGGATCCCTAAGAGGGTAGGTGCTCAGTAAAGTTTGTAGGATGCAGTAAGATAGGGTATGTTCATATCCAACCTGTGCTTTACCACCATACTTGGCGGTAATTCTGTATTCAGAGACTAAGTCTCTGTGACACCACTATTAATATTTCAAAAAATTTTTTTAAGTCGGCATAGGTGTAGCATGCCTATATCTCCAAAAGGTGTTGTCATTAGTCCATGAAAATGGAGTCTTGATCTCTGACACTTCACCTTGGATGAAAGAGGGATGGAGAATGAATGCCGGGCAGGCACTGAGTCAGGATTTGACTGCACAGCCCTTCTGTGATTTTACCTCCTCCACCTCTCTCCCCATCTGGACCTCCTGTTATCCAAATGAGTCATCTACTACTTTGCCTCGTCTGGTAGGTTAGCTGCCCAATGAACCATGGGCTTTAAAGCCTAAGCAATTTTCCAATGGTTCACCACGTCCACCTTTCACCTAAGATCATGCCTCCCCTCTGGCGTTCACCTCTGGATTTTGAAAGGGAAAAGAAAAAAGGGAGCATGTAGAAATGGAGGAAAGGAGAAACAGGGAAAGAAAAGGGCAGAAGGAATATTCTGGAATTGTTCACCTGAAATGACTGAAATGAAACCAGTGAAGCCCATCCCTGTGCCACTCCAACTGGCCCCGTGTTCAACGAAAGGCTTCAAGTCTCCTTTGTGCACATGGTTGCCAGGAGATGTGGCAGGGTAATCTGTAAGCCATGCGTTGTGGATTCACTTTCTTAACTGCATTTTTCACATGCTGTTAAAATGAATTTGGACTTGCCCTTATTAAATGGCAGGGAATTATCACAGGTTCGTAGTCAAGGGGACTATTTGAATACAGCAGCTTACATTTTGTATCTGCTGGAATCATGGCAGGAAACAAATAACACCTTCCAAAGAGGTGTTTGAAGAAAGCTTATCAAAGAGACAATGTTCGACGATGGTGTGGGTGAAGTAGAGGAGAATGCAGGTGACCTGGAAACACCACTGGAACTTGATCAAGTTCTAACTCTGGGAGACAGCAGCCTTCCAGAAGCTGTAGCCTTTGGTATAGGATCACAGTGTGTCTGGAAGGGAAGGAGCTGGTGAAAGGGCTCTGACCCCTCTTTCCTCTTACCTTCTAGTCTCCCATAAAAACCTCCTATTGGGTGAACCCAATGTGAGATCCACTGAGAGAGCAAGAGACCCCTGGATGCTGTCCGTTCAAGCCAACATCAGAGCAGGGTGTGGACATGAGGTGCTGGGTCTACAGGGACAAATAGAGAACACAGCCTATATCTGTGTAGTATATTATGATATCCAGAGGCATAGATATGTAGATAGAGATCTACTTTGTAATCTCATGTGGTCCCCACAGCAACCCTATAGGGTTTTCTTGTTTTTCAAACCAGGTGAAGTTTGGCTCTCAGGGATCAAATCCTTGACCTAACTAGGCAAAGTGAGAACATCAGTCCTAGTCTTAAGATATCACCCCCTGCCTGTCTTTTCTCACATCCCACTGTCCTCCTTCTCTGCACCTACCCAGGGTTGACCTGTCCTTCAAGTTTCCTTCCAACCTATTTGAAGGAAGTAACTCCATTGATCCCATTTCTTCCGATTGCCATAAGACCTCGGTGGTGGTCCACAACACAGAACTTAGCAACTATTTGTTTGTATTGTTCTGAGGTCCCTGAGTTCCAGAGTCTCTTTTTGTAAGATCAGTGGAAGATTCCTTTCAATAACAACCTCCAAGAGCACTTGGCACATTCTACCACTCAACAAATGATCCATGAATTGTACCCAAATTGAAATAAGCAGCATGAGAAGGCATGTGAGCGAACAAACAGACGTCAGGCAGAGTTCAGTGCAAGGAATAGAACCGCTGTCACTGAAAGGGATTGAATATTGGGAATCAGGGACTCTCATAATTATTTGGTGGGCGGAAGTAAGGGCGCCGACTTTAGGCTATTGGTTTCAAGATCAAATTACTCTAGCATTCACAGGTCAGGAAGCTGTTACTGCTAATAACGCTACACAGTTGGCTCACATTTCTCAAGCACTGACCAGACCCTGGGAGTGGAGTGAAACACCACGAACGTTTACCTCTGACTGATCTTCTACCAACAGCCACTGAGCAGGCAAATGGCCTCTGCTTGCTTCTCCACTATTCTTGCAATTTCACTTCACTGGCACAACCCAAATTGAACCTAGGACCCTAGCTCTAGGGAAGATTGGGAAGGCAGTTTTGGCCTCCCCTCCCTTACAATGCTGAAGGGAGCATAGAGAGGGGGTGGGAATGGATTCTAAGTGCCAGCAGAGCATGCGCAGTGCATGACTCTAAGTGTGCAGACAGAGGTAGGGCATCGATGTGCTGCCATGATTCAGGAGCTAAGACAGTATCATGGTGCCTACATGCCTCGGAGTGTCAGAAGGCTCAGTGAGCTGGATTCTTTTGTAATATTTTAGATGGGACCACTTATATTCCAATCTGTGACATTTGATGGGGGCTTTCATGTTCAGCCTTGAAAGAAAGAATCTGCAACATGAAGGAGTATGTGACGAGGAAAGTCAACTAGCCTTCCCTTGGAGCCAGCAGGGGTATAGAAGGGTGAGGATGCCTAGAAGCAGGGGTGTGCTTTTAGGAACATGAACCTGAGCTTTTGAGCACCATCTGCTCATTAAAAGTCTCCTCTCAAGCCCTCTGCTTCCCTCTCCAGCCACAGAGCCCAGCCGCCATCTTGAGCCTTTCTTGATCCACAGGGCCCCTTAGTGGTGGCGCAAACAAACACCGTGTTTTCTGTAGCAAAGCAGCAAATGAGCTCCCTTTGAACTCCACGTTTAGGTGGGAAAAAACCACAAATCTAAACTGGGACAGTGAACAAGTTCAAACTGGAACTCCTAATCCTCTGCTCACAGTAAGCGGGGCAGCCCCACCTCTCCTCCCGATGTGCCAGGCTGACTTCAGCTAGTCCTGACTTCACGTTCTGCCATACCAGGCAGGACACTTTTGATTGTCATTACTTAGGAGGAGGTGCCACCGACATCTAGTGGGGAGAGGCCAAGGATACTGCTTAAACACCCTACAGTGCCCAGAACAAGAAAGAAAGTACATCTGGGGTGCCTGGGTGGCTCCCTCCATTAAAGGTGGACTCCTGCTCTCCCTCAGGTCATGATATCGTGGTTCATGAGACCGAGTCCCCTGGCGAGGTAGTCTGGGCCGAAAACATGGAGCCTGCTTAGAATCCCCTCCCGCACTCTCTCTCTCTCTCTGCCCCTCCCCTGCTGGCGCGTGCCTGTGTACATGCTCGCTCCCTCTTTCTCGCTCTCTCAAAATAAATAAACTTTAAAAAAAACCCACAAACTTCACACACATTAGAATAGTAGGATGGCTATTATTTAAAAAAAAAAAAGGAAAATGACAGTGTTGGTGAGGATGCTGGGGGAAACATGAAATGGCACAGCTGCTGTGGAACACGACATAGTGTTTCCTCAGAAAGTTACTCACAGAATCACAGAATATGATCCAGGAGTCAGTATACACCCAAAATAGCTGAAAGCAGGGATTCAAACAGATACTCATACCCCAGTGTTTATGAAAGTATTACCCACATTATCCCAAAGATGGGTACTGCTCTAGTGTCCATCAACAGAGGAATGGATGACCAAAATGTGATGTATGCAGCCAATGGAACATTATTCAGCTTTAAGAAGTCCCGAAATTCTGACATATGCTACAACAGATGAAACTTGAAAACAGTAAGTGAACTAAACCATACACAAAAGGACAAATGTTGTGTGATTCCACTTATATACCTAGAGGTACCTAGAATAGGCAAATTCATAAACATAGAAAGTAGAACAGTGGTTGCCAGGGGCTGGGAGATAGAGGAATAGGGAGCTGTTGTTTAATGGGTGCAGACTTTCTGTTTGGGAAGATGAAATCACTCTTGAAATGGGCAGGGGTGACGCTCACACACCATCGTGAATGTACTTCAGGCCACCAAGCGCACATTTGAAAATGGTTAGCATGGTACCTTTTATGTTAATTTTATCATAATAATAGCCCACAAACTTGGGGTCCACAAGTCTTTTAGCTCAAACAGCAGCCAAGGTCAGCAGGGTCCCCAGCTTGCCAAGACCCTCGGGCTGACCCACAAAGGTCGAAATGTGTGTTGGCCAGGACTTATGCCAGGACGTGACATATTAGCTGAGGATTTGCTGCCCATGACTTTGATTGCCCGGGGCTCAGATTGGATTTCCTGGGACTGGGGGCGGCTGGCAGCCATGCAGCCCCCTCTTCAGTCACCGGGAGGGCATCATTTAAAAGTCTGAAATGGACTGCACGAGGGAGCTTCCCGGCCGCCCTGTAGGCTCTGGTTGCAGATTTGGCAGGGCTGTCGTTCTGTGGAAAAAAAAGATAATGAGAAAGGGACTGGAACTCGTGGGAGGAAAAAGGACAGTGCCAAGTCCTTCTGGCTGCGTCCCTGATTCTCCGCTGCAC
This sequence comes from Suricata suricatta, assembly GCF_006229205.1. NCBI lineage: Eukaryota > Metazoa > Chordata > Mammalia > Carnivora > Herpestidae > Suricata > Suricata suricatta. Next base: position 18,179,354 of record NC_043701.1, read on the forward strand.
CTGGGAGGGGTCAGCTCTGCTCAAGACAAAGCTACTTTACTTATCTTAGTCTGTTTCCTGTTGGCATCATTATGTGTGTGTGTGTGCGCACACACACACACAGATGGTTTATTTAACACTGTCCTCTGAGTTCGCCATCTCATCTTTACAACACAGGGAGGGTGGGGTCAAGGTTATAGGTTCAACTCCAATTACAAACCAGTTAGCATTCCACGGTGAAAACTGCTTTGGGTCTCAGAGAGCACCCTCGTCTTAGCTGGCCCGCTGGCATGCGGAAATTGGTGAAGGAGTAGGGTGACTCCCGACAAGTCATCTACACCCAACCAGACCCAAGCCCTCCGGGAATCGGAAGCCTCTGTAGCGCAGTGAGCAGGGCTGAAGCATGTCCATAAGTGGCATATGGTACCTGCTCTTTTTCACCCAAATACCTTCACTTGTATCAAACAGCATAATTTCATGATTCTCTCTTTGAAGTGGTAGGCTGTGCACATTGTGTACACCCCCAACCTTTTCCTAAGAAGCCCCTTGGGGTCCCTATTGAGAGGTGTCAGTAGGCAGTGAGCGTGGTGGCTGGGCGAATGTGCTTCCTCATCGGTCAGGACTGGAGATGTCCATGCATCCAGCTCTTGCAGAATCCACGGGCCATTGGGCCACTCTCCTGGTGGAGGTCTCCTCAGATGACCACAGAAAACCTCTTCACTGCAGGACTGAGTATAGGGCCATAAAAGCCATGACCATCTAAAACCTGGATGATAGGGGTAATGTCATCTCAGACCACGCCCTGGGGTCAGGTGTGTCCCTGTCTACTGCCTACTTGTGGAAAGCTTGGGGCAATATGAGAAACAACAAATCTCTTGAATCTCCTTACTAAACGTCTCCAACCAAAATTCAATATAATCTGTTTTTCTTGTTGTTATTCTCCCTGAACAGGATGCCTTCCCATTCTAACCCATTTATTAGATTTCTCCTAGCTTTTCGCCATCTTCGTCCATCCTGTTAGTTAAGCCAAATTAAGAGAAAGCAAACCATCGAATTAAACGGTTTTCTTCTGGAGCCTATTATTTGCAACTCCAAAATCTGCCACCAGATGGCGGTAGGATGCTGCAGTTTGCTATTCCGGGTCCCACTAGAAACAACATTTCCTGGAACCTACCATGCATGTATCAGGCACTCACTTTACCCAAAATAAGCCTAGGTATTACCATTCCCCCTTTTACAGATGAGGAGACTAAACTTCTGAGAGGCTAACTAAGCAGCCCAAGGTCACACCACTCATCAGAAGTAAGCTGGAGTTTTGAACCCAGGTCGGCCTGCCTTAAAAGCCCCAGTATTTACACTAAGTTGTGTTTTCAGAGCAGTCTCCTGAACTACCTCCTTACTATATGCTGCTTTACCTCTAACTGTATGTGCTGCAGTTTGCTGTACAGTCAAGACCCTACCTGTTCCTGTCTAGCCCGCGCCCATCCCCCCGCCGCCCCCCCTTCCCGCCCCAGAAACTAGATCACCAGTTTCCGTATTCTGAACCTCCTCTGTATTCCAGGCTACATGGGACTCACTGAAAGGGTTTAATGCATTTTAAAGGCTTGACTGGCGTACGTTTCAGCATGGGGGTGGGTGCTTACCAAACTTTAGCTCTCGGGGGCTAGGGGACTGCCAGGGCTGCCAGATTTCACCTTAAAGAGGAAGAGGGGCTGAGACTGTAAGGTAGGGGCTCATTCTGTCATCCCCAGGTCCAAGCCCAAAGGGTGACATGAAAACACACCAGGCTTCCCAACTTCCCTTGGGCATCCATTGCTCTTATGAGCTGTGGAAGCCATCTTTGCTTAAGAAAGAGAAAGTAGGGGCACCTGGGTGGCTCACTCAGTTAAGTGTCCGACCTCGGCTCAGGTCATGATATCGAGGTTCGTGAGTTCCAGCCCCATGTTGGACTCTGAGCTAACAGCTCAGAGCCTGGAGTCTGCTTCAGATTCTGTCTTCCTCCCTCCCTCCCTCTCTCTGTCTCTCTCTCTGTCTCTCTCTCTTTTCCCCTTTCCCTGCTCACACACTTTCTCTCTCTCTCTCTCTCTCTCAAAAAGAAATAAACATTAAAAGAGAGAGAGAGAGAGAGAGAGAGAGAGAGAGAGAAAGTAGACAGGCACTGAGTGGCTTAGTCAGTTGAGCATCTGACTCTTGATCTCTGCTCTGCTTTAGCAGCCAGGAGCCTGCTTGGAATTCATTCTCTCTCTTTCTCTCTCTCTCTCTCTCTCTCTCTCTCTCTCTCTCTCTCTCTGCCCCTCCCCAACTCACACTGTCTCTGTCTCTCTCAAAAAACAAATAAATAAACTTAAAAGAGAACGTAGCTCCAGATAAGGGTGGACTTCCACAGAGGAGGGATCAGGGAGGATTTGGCAAGACTCACAAGGGCTCCTGGGTGCACAGCCAGTGGGGAGTGATCACATCAGCTACAAGGAAGGGAAATGGGAGAACCCACGAGCAGAGGGAGATACGGAAGCTAAGAGCCAGGGATGCATAAGATTCTGGTCAGTATCCCAGGTGCGAAGAGCACAGCGTGTGCGGCCTCTTCCCACTTCGCGCCGATGATCCTCTTGGGCTCCAAGGCTTCCTCTTGCTTCCGAGTGTCCTTGCTGCCAGGGCTGATCCTGAACTAGCACCACCCATTCAAATACCCTCTCCCCAGAGGAGGGGCAGAGCCAGCCAGCAGGATAGGGGCTCCTGCAAGGCTGCTGTGGGACACTTTTGCTAAGTGTCTGGATGACAACAAAAGCAGAGGAGTAAATGGAGCCAAGAGCCAAGTTCTGAGCAAAGGGTTAAAATGCAGGAGGTGGAAGGGGTCCTTAGAGGCCCACCAAACTGAGAGGGCAAGGAGCAGAGAGGGAACACAGAGATGGGACCTGGAGTCCATAGTCAAAGAGGCAGGAGCCGAATGCTGGTGGGAAATAAGGAGAGAAATCAGGAGAGACCCTGCTTCCAGAAGGTGCTGTTGATCGCCCCTCCTTTTTTTTTTTTTAATGCTTATTTATTTTGAGAGACAGAGAGAGCAGGGGAAGGACAGAGAGAGAAGGAGAGACAGAATCCCAAGCAGGCTCCTCTGAGCAATTAGCAAAGAGCCCCATGCAGGGCTCAAACTCACGACCTGAGCCAAAACCAAGAGTCAGATACTCAGCTGACTGAGCCACCCAAGTGCCCCAGCCTCACCTCCTTTTTTTGTTTTTAGATTTAAAAATTTTTTTAATGTTTATTTTTCAGAGACAGAGTGAGTGAGCACAAGCGGTAGAGAGGCAGAGAAAGAGGAAGACACAGAATCTGAGGCAGGCTCCAGGCTCTAAGCTGTCAGCACAGAGTCTGGCATGGGGCTCGAACCCACGGACTATGAGATCATGACCTGAGCTCAAGTCAGATGCTTAACTGACTCAGCCACCCAGGTGCCCCTCACCTTCTTTTAAGATGGCTCATGGGGGCTGTTGACAGGGAGGACCAGCTAAGTGTTGAAGATGTGTTGGACCCCATGAATGGAAAACGTGGTTCTGTTGGCATCTGATAGTGGCCTCCAATCCTAAGAAGAAACTCAAAGCTAGTCCCCCGAATGTCAGGGCCCTCACATTCCACCTGAGACATCCCGTAGCTTGCGGCGTGCCTTCGTTTAAAAGGGTACGTGATGTGGGGCTGCAGTACCAGGACCCGATGCTGTTCTGGGAAAACATCCTAAAAGCTACCGGTGCTTCCGAAGTGGCTAGACTGGGATTGAACCAGAATTTGACAATGGTATAAAGAGCAACTTCTTACTTCCCTTCTGAAGTAACTGAATCCAAGAAACCAGAAGAAGCAAGAGGAAGAAGACTCAGGGGAGTCTGGCAGCTTTGGGAACCCCTTCAGGATACTTCTGCAGGAATTCTCTGGAAAGGGCAGTGATGCTTCAACACACAGCACCCAGAGTCCCATCTGGTCAGGAAGCCAAGGGGAAAGCACTAGAATGGAGAAGAATACAAACACCAGATGGGACAGACAGACCGCAGCTTGCTCCCAGCTTGTGCCTGCATTGCTGTCACCAAAAGGGACATTCTCTGGTGACCTCCAAAACTGGCCAGCCAGCACATCTTGTTCCTGCAGGTCCTCTAGGAGCCAAAGAGCCCTGTCGGTAGAGAAAGAATATTCAGCTCCTCTGAGAAGAACCTCTGGTGAGACACCATCCTGTTGGAGAAGCTGGAGCCAAGACATCTCTCATATCAGGTCAATGCCATTAGGAAGTGGAGAAAATCTGTCCACCTGTGTCCCTGTGGGATTGTCTTAGGCCCTCCGGCTCCAGAGTCTGGGTGTGGCTCACCGCTGCCTGTCTCCTGACCATTCACCAAGCCCTTCCCTACGTGGGGTCTCACTTGACCCAGCCCCAGTGGTGAGAGGGCTGGAGAAGACCAAGGCCGAGAGACCAGAAGTGGACCTGATGGGTGAGTCGGAACTTGAACCGAGTCCTTTAATTCCGAATATCACACGTACCCCATTTCCCTTTTTTTTTTTTTTAACAGATGGGGGACAAGTGATACTAAATAAGATCAATCTGGGGAGTTTTTTTTTTTAACTAAATTTTTCATTTTTTAAAAAATTTTTTGTTTTTTATTTATTTCTGAGAGAGAGAGAGAGACAGAGAGAGAGACAGCGCGAGCAGGGTAGGGTCAGAGAGAGAAGGAGACACAGAATCTGAAGATAGGCCCCAGGCTCTGAGTTGTCAGCACAGAGCCTGATGCGGGGCTTGAACCCACAAACCGCCAGATCATGACCTGAGCCGAAGCTGGACGTTCAACCAACTGAGCCACCCAGGCACCCCTAAAATTGTCATTTTAAAAGACTGTCCTGAGGGCGCCTGGGTGGCCCAGTCGGTTGAGCATCCGGCTTCAGCTCAGGTCATGATCTCACGGTTTGTGGGTTTGAGCCCCACGTTGGGCTCTCTGATGGCAACTCAGAGCCTGGAGCCTGCTTCTAATTCTGTGTCTCACTCTCTCTCGACCCCTCCCCACTTGTGCTCTGTCTCCAAAATAAATAAACAAAGGAAAAAGTTAAAAAGAAAAAAAGACTGTCCTATATTCTGTGATGATTTCCTTCCTGCTTTTTTTGGCACTGAAATGTCTTTTCTTTATGAAATGATGCCGATTGTGGATGGTAGATTAACATTTCTTTTTAAAATTTAAGCCCTCCTTGTCGAGATTTAAAAATGACAACCCTAGGTTAGCCCCCAGAATTTACATTGGGAACTTGTCCGGTGTTTGGCGTCTGAAAGCCCCGGGACAGTAGCCTGCGGTCCACAGCCGTCACCTACCGCCAGGTGCTTAAAACAGCCGGGAACCCTGCCAAGTCCGAGTTTGCAGACTGTCCCCGCTGGGGTCCGTGTCAGGGCCTCTTGTTCCTTGCTGAGGGAGTGACAGCTCTTCTGTTCCATGGCTGCTGCCGATCTCAGCCCCGTCACCACCCCTGGGTGTCAGGGGTGACGAGAGGGACTCCACTCATGTCAAACAGGTGGTAGCTTCCTCCAGGGGCTGTCGCTGCTTGCTGTATCTTGGGAGAGAAAAAGGCCTCGCCATATTTCTTAAGCAAGTATGGTATCTAAAAATATTCAGTTATGCTCAATGAATTCCATACGGCATCATTTGGAAGAGAGGTTCACGAACCACTAGATCTCAGCTGTGTAGTAACTCAAGCCATAATCTTTCCAGTGACTCCTCGTTGCCTACACATTAAAATGCAAAACGCAGGGAGCCTTGGTGACTGAGTCATTGAGCGTCTGACTCTTGATTTCAGCTCAGGTCATGATCTCATGGTTCGTAGGGCTTGGGCTCAGCTCAGAGCCTGCTCAGGATTCTCTCTCCCTGTCTCTGCCTCTCCATTGCGTGCGCTCTCTCTCTCTCTCAAAATAAATATTTTGTTTATTTTTTTTAAATATTTTTTAATGGTTATTTATTTTTGAGAGACAGAGACACAGAGTGTGAGCAGGGGAGGGTCAGAGAGAGAGGGAGACAGAGAATCAGAAGCAGGCTCCAGGCTCTGAGCTGTCAGCACAGAGCCCAATGCGGAGCTCGAACCCACGAACTATGAGATTATGACCTGGGCTGAAGTCAGCCGCCCAACCAACTGAGCCACCCAGGCGCCCCTCAAAATAAATAGTTTAAAAATAAATAAATGAAATGCAAAATCCTAAGCTTGGGTCAAGCCTGGGCACACCCTGGCCCTATTGGCCTTCCCAGGAAACCCTAGCCCCCCACCCACCATTCCATGGTGCTCATGGAAGCCAGTCCATTCTCCAGCACCCCTGCATTCTGCCCCATCCCACCCCTCACTTGTCTTCAGAAACTTTTTTTTAAAGCTTTACACCCAAGGTGGGGCTTGGACTCATGACCCTGAGATCAAGAGTTGCATGCTCTCCCAACTGACCCAGCCAGGTACCTTTGCCTGCACAGTTTTATGCTGAGTAAGGAGGATGGATGGAGCCATAGGTCAATCCCCCTTTAGCCAACAAAGCCTGCATTATTCTCAATGTGCTTAGCATCTTCCTATTGTGATGCTTGCTATACAAATTGTTGCCTTTTTTTTTTTTTTGTGACTAGGGCTCCACCAAACTATCCCCAATCAGATGTCAACATTGCCAGGAACCATTACTAATAGACTTGTAAGGGAGGATATCTGTAAACGAAATATGACTTGATCTGCTTTGTGTCCGATATAAAAGGTAGGTGTTATGCGGGCTCCAGAGCTCCCCCACAATCTACTCTGGCCTCCTAAGCAGGCAAAATATGCTCCTCTAAACTTGAGGATTTGTTGGGAACACTGAGAATCCCTTGGCTGAAGTCCATCCCACTGAGAAGGAGACAAGAGCTGTGAATCTCCTGTAGCCAATTGATCTGAAGACTTCATCTCTGCGAGTCCTTTTGTTTAGTGGCACCGCCCCTGCCCAGGAGGACTGTGTCGGAGAGATGTCTGTTCTCTAGACTCTTGGTGATTAAAGACAACAGTCCTTCAGAACCACTAACCTGTGCACCCAAGCTGTCATGCCTTGCTGGATCTGTACGGCACTCCCTATAGCCAGAGCACTGTCCTTGCTGAAGGATCAAAGCCACCAAGCTCTGCTCTTTGGTGTAAATCTTCTGTGACTGTCCCTCCCACTTCTCCCTGTGGCCAGGGCTGTGGCCTCACCAGCACCACTGTCAGGAGAGCATGCTTCCTGTATCCCATCTCTGCTGTCCTGCTAAAGCTGGTCCGCCCCGTCTTACTTGAGGTTGGACAGACCCCACTGGGATCTTCTTCTTCCTATCTCAGGCACATGGGAGACTGTACCACAAAATGCTGTTTCCCCTAGGACTAAGTCTGATTTGGGAGTCTAATGGTATTGTCTGCCATTCTGAGAACCTCAAAAGATTGTCCCATATTTTCACTGTCTTCCATAGGAACAATGAGCCAGGCCCTCTCCATAGGGAGCAGTGGGGGAAATCAGCTCGATCCACCAGAAATGGGCTTCCCCAACCCCACACACAGCAGCTGAGCTGAGGTGTCTCTTGTCGGTGAAAGTGTGTCCGGATGTGCCTTTCTGATACCCACTCCCCATGATGTGATGTGGAGAACAACATCCTCTAAAACGTCTTACCCAGAATTAGCTAAACTCAGATTATGGGCACAGTACTCCAAGATGCCAAGTAAGTCTGCCCAAGGTTTCTGGAACCAACTGCAAGTTTGGGGTTTTCCCAAAATCATTCTCAGTTTTGATAATTCAAATTATCTGACTCACAGAATTTAGGAAAGTGATATATTTATGTTTAGAGTGTTTTCATAGCAAAGAGAAACAAATAAGAATAGATCAAAGAAAGATTCATGGGGCAAAGAGATTCCCAAATGTGAAGCTCTTATGTCTTCAGGGACACATTGCCTTCCTGTCATTGAGGTGTGACAACACAGAGTATTACCAGGAAGCTCATCCAGGCTTCAGTGTCCATGGTTTCTTTTAAATTTTTTTTAACAGTTATTTATTTTTGAGAGACAGAGAGAGGGCGATCATGAGCAGGGGAGGGGCAGAGAGAGAAGGACACACAGAATCCGAAGCAGGCTCCAGGCTCTGAGCTGTCAGCACAGAGCCTGATGCGGGGCTCGAACCTACGAACTGTGAGATTATGACCTGAGCCGAAGTCGGATGCTCACCCGACTGAGCCGCCCAGGCGCTCCCTCATGGTTTGTATCCTGTAAGCATGACTGGTTGAATCTGTTGCCATCTGGCTGCCCAGAGCCCCAGTTCCCTAACCACATGCCTGGTCATTCCGGTGTGGCTAGCCTCACCCCAGTTCACCTCGTTAGCATAGACTATCAAGTGTGACCCAAGGGGCCCACCACGAATAACAGGACATTCCTATCACTCAAGAAATGCCACGGGTTTAACAACTACCTCCCAGAAGCTGGGACAAAGGCCAGACCTCTGTGTGGGGAAAGTGAAATCTTCTCTAGAACAAAACAGAGTCTCCTGAGGCTGTTTGTTCTAACACTCCACGGCGTCTCACAGACCAAGGGCGCAACACTAAGTTCAGAAAAATCATAACACTGAGAAGAGCCCAAAATAACGTGGCTGAGGTGTGAGGTTCTTTTCATCTGCCTCAATTCAGGGGTAAATTAGAGTATTTAATAGAATATCCCCAATGTACGCACTGCACCCTAGTGGAAAAAAATAGAATTTCTCTCCGGTAAGCTATTGAAAGCTATAGAGTCGGTTTACACTCCCTGATAAGCATTGAAGAACAGGAATCTTATGTCATGACTAAGTGTCAACCGTGTCTCAGCTAAGTGTTGGAATGGCATCCTGTGATGAAAGTAGAAAAGCTAATGAGGACATATCCCTAGAGAGACCCTCCCCACCCCAAATGTGACAAACTCTGGAGTATCCCTAACACCCGAACAGATTAAAAATACATCCCACTTTCCAAAATCTATGGGTATATATCAAATTAACAGCATTCTTACTGCCAAGAGAACTTTCCTTGTCTATTTTTAAGTGTAACACGTTGGCAAGTAAAGGTATTCAGAGCTCTGTAAGCTCTAGGAAACCTTGCAACTGTACGTTAAGCAGCTTTTTAAAAAGTTTCAGCAATCTGTGCGCCTGGGTGGCAAGTTGGTTAAGCATCCAACTTCGGCTCAGGTCATGACCTCGAGGTGTGTGGGTTCGAGCCCCACGGCAGGCTCTGTGCCAACATCTTAGAGTCTAAACCAGCTCAGAGTCTGGAACCAGCTTCGGATTTGTGTCTCCCTTTCTCTCTGCCCCTCCCCCACTCATTCTCTCTCTCTCTCTCTCTCTCTCTCTCTCTCTCTCTCTCAAAAATAAAATTAAAATTAAAAACGTTTCAGCAATCAAAACAGTATATTTTAACAAACCTCTGAAAGTATCACTATGCAGTTGACAATGGGGAGACATAGCTACCACTGAGTCCATTTTTAAATATTTGTGTCTATTCCTGCTGTGTAATATGACACTTATTTAGTTGGTACCCATGGATTGCGTATAGTCTAAGCGACCCTGGGAAAGTAGTATGTATGTGTCACCCCAGAAGAGGCTTTGTCAAGCTTGGATCAGAAGATCTGGGTCTGGGCACACCTGGGTGGCTCAGTTGGTTGAGTGTCTGACTTTTGCTCAGGTCATGATCTCACAGTTCGTGGGTTCGAGCCCCACACTGGGCTCTGTGCTGACAGCTCAGAGCCTGGAGCCTGCTTCCGATTCTGGGTCTCCCTCCCTTTCTGACCCTCCCCTGCTCACACTGTCTCTTTCTCTCAAAAATAAATAAAACAAACAAACAAACAAACAAAAAAGACCTCGGTCTACCTCACCGAATCTGTTATTGAGGGGAAGTTTATATCAAATTTAATCAGCACTCTCTCATCTTAACGTTAAAGAAGAGCAGATCCACGTAGTAATGTCACTTTCAAGAGTAAATGCCAGGCAGTCAATGACAAGGAAAACTGTCGAAACTAACATCCTTCTACGAAGCAGAATTTATCAAGACAATAACTGCCCCAGCATCCCAACAAGAGCCACAAGCCAGCACTGTCACTTCACTGACCTTTCCTGTGCTGATGGCTTTATGGCAAGTTGGCCTCGGTGCCCTCCTGACCACCTGTCTTGTCCTAAGACTTTGGTCAAATCTAAGGATTCATCATCAGTCAGATTTCCTTGCCTTAAGATTCCGACAGTCAAGAAAGGAAGTGCTCAGGTCCACTGCTTTATGGAAAATCAAGAGGCAATGTCCACCAGTGCAATCTTTCTGGACCCTGCACTGCTTCTATTTCCGTGATAACGTGGCTCTGTAATGTTTACCAGCATCATTGTGCCACTTTCCAAACCACGCTGGGCATGTTACAGGCAAAAATGCAAGATTCTTTTTATAAATAAGCTTCAGTTCACTTTGTGTGAATATTTACACGTATCTGGAGTTGGTTATTACCTTGGAAGAGGGTAATTGCATGTGGTCAACATTCCATAGGACCTAGACTGTGCCTTACACCAAACAGGTGTGCAAGAAATGATTCATTAAATTGTGGGTGGGTTTGAAGTCAGCTCATTATAGAATCCCCCCAGGGTGAACTCCATAAGAGAATGTCTTGTGGTGTTAGAGTTTGGATATGTATGGGAAATATTACAGATGCAGTGCCCCTAAACTCAAAGCCCTCCATCTAAGAGGAATTTTGATAGAGATCAAAGGAGATTCCTATTGGTGAAAGAAATGAAGTCATTTGAATTCCACTGGCATTTCTGGCATTTCCAGAACTGGCATTTCCAGAAATGTAAGTTACTCCCAGAGTACGTGCAGCCCTAGAAAGTTCTAGTCCTAGCACACCCTAGAACAAGTTGATGGCTTCTGGTTTCAGGGTGAATCAGAAGCCATAGCAACTGTAGCCCCTGGCACGTAAATAGTGAATATCACGTACCTACAAGTTCCTATGCACACTCGATTTTTTTTTTTTTTTTACTATCTTGATCAGCCGTTGCTGAAAACTGTTGCTGGTAGCCTAGAGGAGAAATAATATCTCCATGGTTCACAGTTTACAAAACACTCATGTACAGTAGCTCATCAAATCCCTTCCAACAGCCAGGTAAAGTGGATACTACTTTCAGAAAAGAAAGTCTCAAAAATGTTGCACAGGCTGGGTAGGGGAAAAAACTGTCTCAAAACCAGGATTTCAACTTCAGAACTAGTTCTCCCCACTCTCATGGCTTTAGATCATCCGACCCTAAAAAAACATACTTAAATGGATCAAAAGGGCACTGGAGACACAAACCAAATTGGACTACAAATTATTGTCCCAAGGATTAGTAAGTTCAGTGTATTGTGGGATTGTTTGTAACCCTTACCGCATGTTGAGGGAATCTGTCAAGTTTTCCGAGTTCTTTGGCTGCAGGGTTGAATTCTTTTATTCTTTACTTATCATTCATTCCCAGTGAGTGGTTCCAGTCTACCTCACTTGTACTTGCAAAATACTGGGACAAACGAAATGTCCGACCACAGAGGACATGTGAGATCAACCTAAGTGTGCTGGCTTCTCTGCTAGAATTTGGAGAATTCTAGAATTCTCTCTTTTTTCTGTTCACTTGCCTGTGACACTCAGGAAGCTGAGCTCCCACGTCCCTTCTGGCCTCAGTCTCCCCTTGCCCACGCAGGGCTAGCCAATTGATGGCATGTGTCACTAAAACCAAACAGTAAGTGCCACAGGGTGATGTGCTAAAAAAAAATTAAATTGTAAAACAGTAAAAACATCCACACTCTTTACTAATGAAAGGACACAGGTCTGAACAAAACTGACTCCATGACAGGCTTCAAGTTTCCCCTCTGACCTTGGAGGCCTAGGTGTCGGTTTCTCAGAATCATTAGACAATAAAAGGGCACAGATTGCTCACCCAGGGACCACCCTAGTAACACCCAATCAGAAGCGGTCAGCTAAAATGCTTAACACTCCTAAGGGTAGGCCTAGAGATAGAAGCTATAGATTATCACTTATTGCTTAAGGCTAGTTGCACCCTACTTGAGGGTCCTGGGTCCACTCTGTAATTGGTTAATACTCTAAATATTATGATTGGGTCCTGCCAAAAGTAACGAACACTCTGGACAATGTGTATGGTTAAAGTTACTGCCAATGATGTTATGCAATAATGATTGGATCACTGTACCTGTGTCACAATGTCCTGTAACTCTCCCTTCCCAAACCCAGAAAGGCCCTGCCCCGCCTTTGTTCGGGCTCTCAGCACGGATCCACTGCGCTGGTGAAGTCTGTGAGCCCGAGCTTAGGCCCGGCCAGCCTAAGCCCGTAGAAAACGCCCTTTGCTTTTGCATGCATGATTCGGTCTCCTGGTGGTCTTTGTTTTGGGGGACAATATTGAAATCTGGGCATAACACTAACTTCGGCTGTAGACCAAGGCAATCTTTTTTATCCTGATCAAAATTTCATACATTTTTCCTTCTCTCCTCTCCTCACCCCACCCTACTGGATGAGTGTACTGCACACACACACACACACACACATACACACTAGTTTCTGAGGTCCAGTCCTCACATGACAAGGAGGATTTAAAATGAGAAAAGCTGAGGGGGAGGGGTAGAGGAAAAGAAACAAGCTAGCTAGATCGACGTGCCTCCAAATCTCAGGAGGCCTGGCTAATGTTAGTGTAGCTCGGAGACTGCCTAGTCATTTAATGAAACACAAGGAAGAGAGAGATGCATTTGCTATTCTAAAAAGCCCCAAGTCAGTGAATGCAAATGTGCCCTATTCAAGAAAACCAAATTAAAGGAGCTTCTGGGAATTCTCTGCATAGTTAAGCAGAACAATTTTCCCCCTTTAAGGCCATGTTTACCCTTCAGAAATCACATACCCTTAAGCACAGAGACCTAGAAACGCATCATTTTCAGGAAGGATGTGTTGCATTAGCCTAGCCTTGTCCTTCAAAGGAAGAAAGGAAAAATCCATCATTGCCCTGGACCTCTTCTGCTGCGCTGCAAAGACAGAAAATGGGCTCCAGGGCTCCCATCTGACTCTGAGGGGACAGGTGTCTGGGACAGTCAGAGCCTTGGCTCTGCTCTAGCCTATGGCCACACTCCAGCGTGAAGACAGTTCCAGAGACTATAGACCAGGAAAGCGCCTTCAAAAGCCAGAGACAAGTAACAAGGCAAATGAACAGGTATGTGGAGAGCTCATACCCCAGTTCCCAAAATTTGTCACTAGGTCACTTGCAATGATTGACTCAAGATGCGTATTCTTTGCTTACAGGCTAAGAAACCTTTCTTCCAACTATTCTGTCTTTACCTCCAACCATGCTCATGTTGGTTTCAGGTTATGGAAATTTAATCAGCCTAGCCCAAAGCACAAAGGGGATTGATGTGAGGATTCAGAGATCTATCTCCTAAGGAAAAACAACAACAAATCTAATGTAGGCAGGAGCATATCTGCCTCTCTCTGGGTCTCTGTGTCTCTCTATGTCTCTCTACCCCTCCATTACTATATCCAAGTCTCTCCTCCTGTGAGGACTTTTCTTCTTGCTCTCTCCTCATTGTCCTCCCTGGTACGAGGACAAGTCCCCCAGAGACTTGTTTCCAATGCAGACAACCAGAAAAGACTGACACATGTTCTGATTCTCCATTCCAGATTCCTAGAAATTAGAAATTTGTGAGCCAAATGAACATACCCCTTGTTTTTATGGAACTGTAATGTTGTAGAAATTTGTAAGTTACTAAGTGAGAGGAAATGGTATGTAAAAGTACAGACTGCGATGGTAGACAGAAAATGGCTGGGGATGCCAGACACTGAATGTTTATGTTACCCAAACTTCATGTGTCAAAGCAGAGCCCCAAGGTGATGGTATTTGGAGGTGGGACCTTTGGGAGGGACTTGGTCATGAGGGTGAAGTCCTCATGAATGGGATTAGTGTTCCAATAAGAGAGACCCCAGAGAGCTCCCTCACCCCTTCTTCCATGTGAAGACACAGTGAGAAGCCATCCATCTGTGACCTAGAAAGTGAGTGCTCACCTGACACAGAATCTGCCAGCACCTTGAACCTGGACTTCTAGCCTCCAGACTGTAAGAAATAAATGTCTGTTGTTTATAAAGCCCCCAGTCCATGGTATTGTCACAGCAGCCAGATTGGACTATGACAGGGAGGATTATGTAGACTGGGGGAAGTGGAAGTGCCATCCTGAGGGAGTGACATGGAAGCTGAACCCTGCAAAAGAAGTAGGAACTAGCCATTCAAAGGGAAGGGGAAGAAGAACATTCCAGGCCAAGGAACCAGATGAACTAAGCCCCTTGATAGGGAAGAACTGACCTTGTTTGAGAACCATAAAGGCCAATGTGGCCAGAGGTGAAGGAGGCAGAAGGCAAATTGGAATGAGCTACAGAGATCTCAGGAGCCGCACCCACACCGTGCTAGAGCTTGTAGCCACATTAAGAGATTTTATAGGGAGAGTACCTTTGGATTCTGTGTCTCCCTCTCTCTCTGCCCTTCTCCCCAGCTTGTATTCTCTCTCTCTCTCTCTCTCTCTCTCTCTCTCTCTGTTTCAAAAATAAACATTAAAAAAAAGAGATTTGATAGGAAGTACAGTGGGGAGCAAAGAAATAATTTTAAGCAGAGGCATCACTTGTCTATTTATTTTAAGATCTTTCTGGTGACAGCATGGACTGATAACTCGGAAGCACCCGTGGAAGCAGGGAGGTCAGTTAGGAGCCCATTTGTGGGGTCCAGAGCAGAAAATGTGCTAGTTTATGACAATAGAGATAGAAGAGAAGGATTCAGGATAAATTGGAGTGATAGAAATGACAGGCAGTGGGGATGTACTTTGTTGGGGGGTAGGCATCTGGGGTAAAGGGTAGAACTCAGAATGCTCCCCCAGACTTCTGGTCTGAGTAGCTGGGTGAATGCAGATGCTGTACGGAGACCAAAAGCTCTGGAGCAGGAACAGATGAGGCAGAAGAGGAAACTGACTCTGAGACATCAAAGTACAGCTGAAACGTGGTTAATCGTGTATGTGTATATCACTGTAGGTATGAATCACAAGAAAGATCTGGCCAAGTAGGACACATCTGAGAGCCATCAGGATCAAGAGGTTTGTAAATCATCATGGGAATGGATGAGGCCACCCAAGGAGAAAGTGCAGAGTGAAATGAGAGCAGGGTCTAGCACTGAGCCTGGACAATTCCAACATCAGGACCTTAGGGAGAGGGAAATCAACTGGGAAGTCTGAGAGGAAATGGCTAGAAAGGAATGGGGAAGACTGGACAAGCTGGCTGTCACAGAGCAAAAAAAAAAAGAGAGGGGGTTGTCCCCCACTTCTGGTCAGTACCCCAGAAGGTGTTTATTAGATCTTATACATAGCTAATGATGACTTTAATCCTCATTTTCCTTCAAGTCCCCTTCCTGTTTTGCACCTATTTTAAGTAAACTTTTTACTCTAAACTCTAACTCTAAATTGTATGCATCCAGTCATCCATCTGCTCACCCATTCATCCATCCATCCACCCATCCATCCACCCACCTATCCATCCATCCATTTACCTACTCATCCATCTATCTATTCATCCATCCACCCATCCATCCATCCATCCATCCATCCATCCATCCATCCACTTAACCACCCATTCATTTAGCTAATTATCCATCTACCTACCCATCCATTTATTCACTCATCCATCCATCCACCTAGCCATCCATCCACTCATCTGTCCATCTACCCACCCACCCATCCACTTATCCATACATCCATCCCTCCATTTACCTAATCATCCATCTACCTATCCATTTATCTATCTGTTCATCCATCCATCCACCCACCCACCCATCCATCCAAATCCAACTTCCCACTGAGCTGCAGGGCACAGAAAAGCCCACAAGGAGGAGCCCTCAGTCCTCTTTCCTTTCTCGGTTCCTTTCTCTTCTCTGCTAGTTTTTGTTTTCTGGCTCTGCAGGAATAGTGCAGGATTTGCTGCACGTACGTATAATGATATCCATTCTGGTAGTCGGTCTTGGGAAAGTGCCTTGGATCTCAGTTTAATTATATTGAGTTAGTAGTAGTAATAATAGCATTAATAGTAACACTGTGATTGGAACAATCTTCCGTTTAATGAAGAGAAGGAATATTTCAGCTTCCAAGTTTCCCTCACTGTGTTTTCACACAGTCTAGCTTGCTTCTAACTCGTCTGAGCCCACTTTCTCTCTGTCTCAGTTTCTTTCAACATTTGCATTTTTTTTCAGCCTGTCAGCATGAAAATCTTTCACGTAGTGATGCCTTAAAGGCAGCGTTGTGCCTTCATAAGGACAGTGAGACTGTTTTCTGTTGTGCTGCCTCACTCCCTCCCCACAGCAGAGGGCCCTCCCGGCTCAGCCAACGTCCCTGCTGGTGGCCTGTGTCCTCCCTAACTTCTGCCACCACTAGAAACACAAGTGTCTCCTCTCTCAGTGGGTCTTCCCGCCACCACTGGAATTTGCCTCTTTGTAGGTCATGTCTCCATCAGCTCCAGAACTACGGTGGATTTCATGCGAGGTTCCCCGCATAGAGTCACATGTGCCACCGAGGACCCTCTGTGACCCAGCTGACACACACTGAGGCGCTACCGGCCTATCCTTAGACCTTCAACTGTGTTAGCATTTACTTTTTGCCAGTTTCTTTTTTTTTTTCTCCAAACTCTTTCAAAGTAACTTGCCAAAGTTCTCTCACTGTACCCCTCAGCCTCTCTGCTCACTGCCACTTGGCTCGTTCCGAGGAGGCCAAGTCCAGCTGGGATTTTCACCTGCTGAAACCCACCTTGGTCATTCTTTGGGGCAGCATATCACTTAGCACTCAGCTCTTTTACACCCTCTTTTCCCTAAACTCTGAGCCCACTCCATCAGTGGGTTGCCTCACACCCATTTGGGAGTCAGGGAAGGACGTAAATCCTTAGAGAAATAGACAGACTCCCTCAGCTTGCGTTTGTGGTGGCAGGTGATGAATTCGGGGGATTAAATTTCCAGCGAGTGAGAGCCGTTAACACGGTAATGGCTCCACCAAAAAGAGGTTTTTGAGTGTCTTTCCCTGGGGATCTTTCAAAATAAAATGAACCTGCTTCAGATGATTTAGGGGCATGGATTAGATGACTCTTCAAAATTCCTTCCAGTGCTGAGTTTCCATTTGCCTCTCCCGGACTCTGCCCTCTGATTTCAGAAGACTGAGTGACATTCTCCTCACCTGTGTTTTCTGTGGCCCCAATGTTGTTGATGGAGTGAGGTACCTTCTTGTAAATCCATCAGAAACATATCTGAAGCGTGCGCTGGGCCACATATTAAATCTAGGAACCTGATGTCCTTTCATTTCTGTCCCTGAATAACAATTAGGCATCTATGTCCCCACTTGGCCAGGTCTTAGATTTGCTGATTTGCTGCTTTTCTTTGCCCATCTCCATCCTACCAAGTGTTGAGTGCCTGGGCACTTCCCTGAGCCACTGAAGGTCTCCCAGGAAATAGTTAAACAGCAGAATTCTTCACTCGAGAGGGTAACCATGAACCCAGACATGAATTCCTGTGAAGCTTTTGGAATTTAAAAGCCGGAGAGGAGTGATTCTTGCCATCTTGCTCTGCCCAAGTGCATTGCATGAGTTAACTGGGTAGCTGCAACGCCAAGGATTCGCTCGTTCCACTAACATTACTGAGCACCCACCATGTGCTGTGCCCGGTGCTAGGGAGACATCCAAAGACACAGTGCAGCGTTTTTGGTGAGCAGGTCTGCCTTCCGAAAACATAGCACATCCTACCATGGAGAAGGGAGAGAGCAGGGAAGAGGGGGAGAGCCTGGACTCTGGAGCCCAACACACCCGAGCTTCTAACCAACCACTTCACAGCTGTGTGACTTTGCTGAATCCGCCGTTACCTTGATCTTGGTCTCCCCAGCCTGTAGAACTTTGCGACATAAATATTTGTTGTTTAATTTTTTTTAAATCCTGCTAAGCCTTGGTTTCTTACTCTGTGAAATAGGGCTAAATGTAAGATTGTGGCAAAGGTTAAGTGAGCAAATGAATGTGAAATGTTCAACCCATGTACCCAGTGTGCAGAGCCCATTGAACGCATCATGATGACTCCTGGCCCCTGAATTTAACTGGGCTGTTTGGTTGAAGGCATGGCTCAGCACAGGGCTGCATTAAAAAAATATATACAAAGTCTCCCACAGGAAGTTTTGAAAGGTAATACATGCCGTTCCTGAAAGTGTCTTGAGGGGGCAGAGAGAGAGTTGCACTGCACATTGAGGGACAGCTGGGCTCCCCACCCAGGATCACGACCCCTCTCCCTCCCCGGAAGCCAGGTCTCATCCACGACTCCACCTCCCTGCATGCCTTGATCCCCCTCACCCCTTCCCAGCCTCCGGGCTCCTCCCGGGCTCTCCTCTCTCCCAAACCACCCGGCACACCACACCCCCCTCCCTCCACCACTGGGAAACCTCCTCAGTTGTTTCAAGCCATGCCAGGTATTTGTCGGCATTTCTGAGGACTGGGGAGGTCATGAGCTCAACGGAAGCGATTTTTTCCGCTTGTGTGAAACAAAACTGGATTTTAAAGAGAAAATATCCAGGAGAATCTGAAAAGATGTAGAGGAAGGTAGGAGAAGGTGGAAGGCAAGGTGTCCCCCCCCCCCCCCCGTTGCAAGACAGAACCGGCACGTGTCCTTCCAAGCATGTGGGGAGTAAGTAGAGTTCACTCTGGGAGGAAAGCAGGGTCACCAATCATGCTGAGATGTGAGTGGCATGCATGTCACAGGCTCCCCAGAGTCTCTGGTCACTCCCTGCCATCACTGCGAGAGCAGGACTTTCTGCAGAAGTTTCAAGAACGCAGTGGAGCACCCCGCCTCCCTCCCTGGGAACCCAGGAGAGCATGCACGTTCCCCACCCAGGAAGAAAGCATGAGAGGGACGCCTGTTTGGTGGCGCCACACGGGTCATCAGCCCCACACTCCCAGGCTATGCCGACTTCCCCACGGTCACACCACGTCTCCGAAGAGGAACAAGGCATTAAAGGATCTGGATTCAAAACAAAGTTGGTGTGCTGTGAGCAGCTGCCCAGAGCCCCTTGTGGAGCCCCAAAGCCTCACGTGTCTCTGGGCGTGATCTGGCCACCATGAGAGTGGGTATCGGGACGTGTGACAGAGCCTCCTTCATTAACCTTGACTCTGCATTTAATTGGATGCATTTTAAGGTGGATGGACGGTGAAGAGAGACTGAAGTTCAATGAATGCATTCCATGTGCCGGGAGCTTAACGTATGTGACTCTACTGAATTCTTGTTATAATAGCTAGGTGCTATTATTCTCTTTTATAGATGAAGAAACCGAAATTTCAGGGTTTTAAACAACTCATGTGAGGTCACAATACCTAATAAGAAGCAGAATTAAAGCCAGATATGTCTGATTCCAAATATTTCTACTTTGTATGAACTCAACACAGTTTGCCTTTCTGCAGTGTTTTACCTTAAAGTTAAAGACCATTAACCCTTTAGACCAACCTACACATTCATAAATTAAGGCTTGATGAAGAAACTCTTGAGAGAATCATTTCCACAGAAACGAATCACACATGAGGGGCTCAATTAAAATCATTAATTCATGCATCGCTCCAAATGCCACACATACCCTGCCATTTCCATCCCTGGATTTATTTATGTCCTGAGTGTGTTCAGAATGGACGAATGACCGTGATCTCTGACATGCAAGTCAGACAGGATTTCTCTGCAAATGGAGGAGGGAATTCGCACTTTGGGAACATTCCAGTCTAGGTTGACGCAGGCTCTGTGTGGTTGAGATCTTTCACTGAGGCAGTCGGAGTACCCACATCACACTGAACAACTGTGCATTCAACGCTGCCATTCACTATTTCGGAAGCCAAAATAAATGTGTGTGATTTTTTTTTTCACAAAACATCGACTCAAAGAGCAAATGAACCTAATTCCTTCCCTTCTAAGAGCACCTTGACCAAATGGGCCCCTTTGTTCGCCCACCTAATGAACTCTCTCCTCACTGCCAGGTGCCAGATCAAAAAGTAGGGGGGGAAATCCTTGATTAAAAAAAGAAGGGGAATCACTTAATCATTACCTACTTAGTCTGGAAAGTCTGCAGAGCATCTGGGGTGGCTCTATTAAGGCTTTCTTTTTTAAAAAAGGTAGTTCTTCACCGGGACCTGGTTTTTTAACTGCTTCTTGGCCTTCTGGCTAAGATCAAGTGTGGGACCTGGTTTTTTGTTCTTACAGCATATCTAATTTGCCCTTCCCAAAGGACATCTGGGTCTATCAGGAGACAGGAAGTTGTGTCTCAAAGAGAAGAATTAAGGGAAGTCAGGGGGCCCCAGAATCTTTGTTTTCTCATTCCTCTGCCCCTCATAAGGAGACCTGGAGGTTTGAGCATACTTGCTGAGCAGCCGGACAGAGGGACACCCGCAAAAATGAAGCCAGGCGTCAACCCTCTGGATACGCGAGGCAGTGTTCAGGAGACGGGAGAGGAAAAGCCAGGTCCGAATAGCCTCTCTGTCGTGAAGCCTCACAATATGTTCCTGGAAGTCTTGTGTCCGCAGCCAGTGCACCCTGGATGCCCCTTGGCCAGGCAATCACTCCTGAAATCCTTGTGAAGGAAAAAGCGGTTTCAGAGGCTTCCCACACAGTGAGTGGCACGTGAGGGTCTCATTCCCCAAGGCACCAACAGTTGTCACTTGTGACTCAGCTTCTCAAAGCTCCCGTGAAAGTCTCTTGTGAGGCTCCGCCAAGGACTGGGCCTGCCTCCTTCAGGTCCCCAGATGGCTCCCCGGCACCTTGGTGACTCAGGTATTCATGAGAAAAACAAAAATGATGCCGACACACGCCAACGCAGGAACTCGAGGGGAGAAAGCGCCAAATCCTGCTGATGGACCAGCAGTTGTACGTTGAGGACAGTCTTTGAAAACTTGAGTCAGGGGGCGCCTAGGTGGCTCAGTCAGTTGAGCATCCAAAAGCTCAAGTCATGATCTTGCAGTTTGTGGGTTCAAGCCCCGCCTCGGGCTCTGTGCTGACAGCTCAGACCCTGGAGCCTGCTTCTGATTCTGTGTCTCCCTCTCTCTGCCCCTCCCCTGCTTGGACTCTGTCTCTGTCTCAAAAATAAATAAACATTTAAAAATTTAAAAAAAAAAAGAAAGAAAAAAGGAAACAGGTCGGAAAACACATTACGAGCCATGTATGTGACCATTAAGAAAAGAGTCCTAACCAGATGGAAAGTAGCAAAGCGCCTCTTCAGCTCTCTCGGCTGCTTGCAGTAGCAAAGCACACAACCAGTTGAATTTCATACTGTACGTATAACCTGTACCAGAGACTTCAGGAACTCATCATTAGCAGCAGAGGAGAGTTGGCCTGAATTTATAGAGTTCCCTAGAATGAGATCATTGCTTTCTACACTTCTCCAATTCTGCGTGAAGAGCTTCTTTACAATCCCTTTACAACTTTCTGAAAGTTTATGCAGTGTAGGAGGCAAGGTGCTTAGAGACGTAAAGCTGGACTCCGGCAGGAGATAGACTCAAGGGCCCTGAAAGTGGTCTGAAAATTCAGGAGCTCTGGGTTAACACAGGGTTCCTGCAATGTAAAGTTTTCTCACGTTGTAATTTTGTGCCTCGGGTTTCCTACCTGTAAGTTGGGGAAAAGAATGCTAGTGAATTTCAATAGGACAATTGAAAGGGTAAGAATTTTAAGAAATTAAAAACGTGCTGTAGATGTAAACTACACGTGCAATTTATGAGGTTCCCTTATTCTGAGATGACCACGGCACATCAAGTAACCTCACTTTGGTAATGTTTACTGAGCAGATGCTGTGGGTGGCCAGGAAGTGATCTGAGTGCTGGGAGTAAACAGAACAGCTCAGTCCCTGTCTTTAGGCAGCTTACATTCTAGTCAGACGAGACAGAAAATATAATATAATATAATATAATAATATAATAGCTCATGTATTAGTAAGTATGCTTAAAAAATAAAGAGTAAGATGGGGCCCCTGGGTGGCTCAGTCGGTTGAGCGTCCAGCTTTGGCTCAGGTCATGATCTCACAGTTTGTGGGTTCGAGCCCCGCATTGGGCTCTGCGCTGACAGCTCAGAGCCTGGAGCCTGTTTTGATTCTGTATCTCTCTCTCTCTGTGCTTCTACCCAGCTTGTGCTCTACCTCTCTCTCAAAAATAAACATTAAAAGACATAAAAAAAAAAAAAGTAAGAGACTGGAGGGTGCCGAAGGGGAGAGGGTGCTGCTATTTCAGACAGGGTGGCCAGATGCCATCTAACAACTTCGCATTTGAGCAGACACCTGAATGACCAAGAAAGTGAGCCACGCCAGCCACGTGGGCATTTGAGAAAGGGGCATTCTAAGCAGAGAGAACCGCAAAATACAAAAGCTCACCGTTGCTCAGTATCCCAGTCAGAAAAGAGACAAAGATTTGCCCCCTAAAGGAGGGACTGAGCAGGAGAGGCCCAGACAGAGGCGGAGACCCCACCGAATCCTCAGGCTCTCCCAGTCTCGACAGGGGCAGGACACGATGTGCGAGGTCTGGCTGCTGCCATCAGGCAGCTGACAACCTGAGGCTGGGCAAGAGGTGAGCCGTCCAGCCTTCCATGGTTTTCCCAGACCCATATTTCTCTGACCGTGAAGATCCTTTTTTTTCTTTTAACGGGGGTTGAACTGTGTGTGCCCCTGAGCACGGTCACAGGGAGCTTTGTAAGTGGCCTGACTTCTACCAAGCGGTCCTGCTCCCCACCTGCGCCACTGGCAAAGCCAAGCCAGGGCCGAGCTCTTTATACACGAAGTGCCCATTACCCTCTCACTAAATATTATTTTTGCCAGGGCTTTAGCAAAATTACAAGCCACTTTACAGTCTCTATATACCCTACCGTGGTGCGTATATTATCCTAGGCCGTAAAATGGTTTGAGGTTTCTTGGGATCGGAATGGGTATAACATTACAGTCCATTATTATTATATATTTCTTTTCATTACTCTCTGTTATATTTCTTAGGTCTCACCAAAATAATTCTTGCTCTGCTGACTGTTTACAACCTTCGGATGTAAGTAGATGGTCCCCAAGTTCCCCCCAGAACATCATTTACGGAGCTCTACCTATTCAGCTCTTTTCATCTTTCTTCATAAATCCAGCTCTCCTCCTCCATCACTCTGGTCTCTTTTCCCCCAACGTTCACCCCATTTGTCTGTACCTGACTG
>NC_043701.1:18202671-18203678 GCF_006229205.1 Suricata suricatta
AGACAGAATCCTAAGCATGCTCTGCGCTGCCAGCGTGGAGCCTGACATTAGACTCAAACTCACAAAACTGTGAGATCATGACTTGAGTGAAAATTAAGCATTGGATACTTAACCATGACTGAGCCATCCAGGTTCCCCTAGAATGTATTTTAAAAAAATTTTTAACATTTATTTATTTTTGAGAGACAGAGAGACAGAGCATGAGTAAGGAAGGGGCAGAGAGAGAAGGAGATACAGAATCCAAAGCAGGCTCCAGGCTCTGAGCTGTCAGCACAGAGCCCAACGCAGGGCTCAAACTCAGGAACCGCAAGATCACGACCTGAGCCGAAGTCCACAGCCTAACCAACTGAGCCACGCAGGTGCCCCCGCTAGAATGTATTTTTAAGCCGGACAGCATGGGGCATGTGGCCTCATTCTTCTGTCAGCCATGTGCTTTGGGTAGGTTACATAACCTCATGGGCCTCAATTTCCTCATACATAAAACAGAAGCAATTCATTGGCGTTTTGTGAATTGGAAGTGATTTGCGCATCAGCGAAGTCCCTGATACTTAGCTCCTTTATTCAATCTTAGTTTTTCTCCCCTGGGTGGGGGAGCCCTCTAATGGGAACCTGGCTCTGATAGACCTCAGAATATCTCACGCTTACAAAATTTCTGTAATCATCTCTACTTAGGGAAAGTTAGTGTTTGAAGGGGAAAAAAATGCAAAGAATACAGTTAGTCAAATCCATTAGTAAGACAGCCTAGAAGTTCATAACCTAGCTTTGATCGGCAATTTGGAGGAAGGAGTTTCCAAATACTTGAGGGATCGTTTTTTCCCCCCTTGATGTGATGTTGTAATTTAACTCCCATTAACCATTACAGATATAACGAGTTGGCATCCAAGGGAAACATACCCTCTAGTGCTTAATGAACACAAAATAAAACATTTCCTTTTATCTTCGACATTCACCAGAGCAATTTGAATGATATTCATATTCATGATGTGTAAGACCCTTCCGTCAGCCCC
>NC_043701.1:18203778-18205381 GCF_006229205.1 Suricata suricatta
AGGTCTGTCTGATGCCATTCCTTTTGGTCTGAGCTACAGACTTTCCTGTACTCAGCAAAATGTTTGCTGAACAGCACTGGAAACAGGAACAGCTTCATCATGTGCCAAGGCTGGGTGCCTTTCATAAGTTTGTGGATATGAACAGTAATTCCAATATGGGATAAGTCTAGAAGGGTATATAGTATTCTGTAAAGGGCCATACAGTTTTATTTTATTCTTTGTCACAGCTACTCAACTTTGCTACTGTAGCATGGCTGACTTCCAGTAAAACTTTACTGACAAAGACAGGCAGTGGATGGATCTACATTGCTTCTCCCAACTGGAATCTGCCAACTCTTGGTCTATGGTGTCCTGCCCACAAAACCAATGGCTTCATTAAGTTGGGGGACAGGTAGACACCAAAGAAGGTGGAGCATAATTTGATGCTATCTCTTTCAGAATCCCAGAGGGAAACAGATGACACACTCAAAGAGTTAACAGAGTATTAAGGTAGGACTTCCCACCGAAATGTGCAGAGATAAGAGAACCAATGAAGGATGGTCAACGTACAGGGACCAGCAACACTGGGAAGCATTTACATACCCTAGGTAGGCCTAAAGGGACAAAGGGAAGAACATCATTATTAATGAAACATGGCCGGAGCTATAGTCATGGGAAAGGAGCCTCTATCAGGGCTTATGGTTCTAGATAGAAAGATGAAGTCATTGTTTCAACCATGAAGGGCAGGGGGAGTAAAGACCCCAACCTTTTTCTCTTCCTGCCCTCTGATCTCCTGATTGGTGTCTTCTATTTGCCAAACTCACTGGAAACCAGTGAGCAAGAGATCCTGGTTGATGTATTCTAGTTGAGCAGAATTCCCAGGGCTCAAAGCAGAATAGAGAAAAATGGAAAAGGGACCCAGAGGATAATGGAGAATGACCAGTGCAGTTTTCTACCCTACAGTGAAGCAGGGCTAGCCCACTGAAATGCTGACTAGTTTTCATGAATCCATCAATATTCTTCTAAACTTCCCTTTCTTCATATCTTTTTGGGCCAAGAAACTAGAAAAGGGTATTTTCTGGATATACTAGGAGCAGCCCTACAGAAAGTGGCTCTTTTCAGAGGACAACCTTACAGTTCCTTCTCTAGATGTGTCGGAAAGGGCTTCTTACGTACAGTTGCCCTGTGTCCCATCCTCTGAGTGCAAATGTTAAACCACGTTAAAACTGAACAACAGATACAGAATCAATGAATACCAAGAGAGAGATAATAACACAAATTTTAAAAAGAAGATGTTGGAAGGTTGTGATCTCTGGGTAATTTTTTTTTCTTCATATTTTTCGGTATTTTCCTTTTATTCTATGGTCAACAGGAAGAAACACCCCAAAAAATAAAGGAAGAAGAAGAAAAAAAGAAAA
Source organism: Suricata suricatta (assembly GCF_006229205.1). NCBI lineage: Eukaryota > Metazoa > Chordata > Mammalia > Carnivora > Herpestidae > Suricata > Suricata suricatta. The sequence goes on from NC_043701.1 coordinate 18,205,176, forward strand.
GGGAGATATGTTCTAATAACACACTAAGGGAAAATTTCAGGGTTTATAACTCCTGGCTTTCCCAAGGATGTGTTACCGCTACCTACACAGAGTCATTAATTCATTCACTCATTCATTTAATAAGTATTTATTGAGCATCTGTTATTATGAACCAATTACTATGCTAAGTACTGGGTTTGCAGTGCTGAAAAAGATGAGCACAGTCT
>NC_043701.1:18205481-18208538 GCF_006229205.1 Suricata suricatta
ACTGAGCCACCCAGGCGCCCCTAGACACAGTATCTTCTACATCCACATATGTTTGGCTCATTGCAGATGTTCAGTAAGTAATAGTTGGATGGAAGGAAGGAAGGTAAGGGGAAAGGAAAGAAGGATGGAGGGACAGACAGAGGGACAAATAGAAGAAGAAAGAAGGGTCTTTAGTAAAACCAGCTCCTTTTTAGGGAACTTATTTTTTTTTTAATTTTTTTAATTTTTATTTATTTTTGAGAGCAAGAGAAACAGAGAACAAGCAGGGGAGGGACAGAGAGAGAGGGAGATACAGAATTCAAAACAGGCTCCCGGCTCTGAGCTGTAAGTACAGAGCCCCACATGGGGCTCGAACTCACAGACCGTGATATCATGACTTGAGCAAAAGTCATCCGCCCAACTGACTGAGCCACCAGGCATCCCAGGGAAGGCTAAACACAAACAACAAAAGTAGTTGAAAGTACTACCTGCCATGGAAGAAACAACTAAGTGGAATCACCACCTGATATGCCTTCGTGCCACTAAGTGCCAGTCCGTAGCGTCTGGAGCCGTGGGCGAGAACCTCATCTACCTCATCCTTGTGCCTCGCGGTTTCCTCCTTCATTTCTGTTTACATGGATAATTGTTAAATTGTCTTGAATTGAGGTGGAGTTTCCAACAAGGAGGAGGAGTTGTTCCAACAACAACAAAAATATTGAAATTGGGCTGAGAGAGATTAAGAGATCTTTTCCAGGTAATACAGGTCACTGTTAGGCCACTTCTAGTGAAAATGGTATCAGAGAACCACGTTTGCTACCTCGTGTAACATGTCTCAAAGTTACATACTGTGCTTCCCCCTCTTCCTGCTGAAGCTGGAATGCCTGATAATATTTTAAGGGGGAAAAGAAAACAAACCCATGGGCTCATTTAGTTTCAGTTTCCTTACACGGTTGTGTCACCTTTTGCCCAGCTCAGGCATTAAGCACCTGTGAAACGGTCACTAACCCACGTACGGAGACAGGCTTTGATCTGTTCCAGGAGGTGCATCACAGTGTCTGACTTCTTTTTTATATAGTGAAATCCTTTTGCAATGTTTTTTTTCTTTTCTAATTTTTTTAATAGTTGAGAAATAGGGAGGAGCAGGAGGAGCAGAGAGAGAGGGAGATGCAGGATCCGAAGCGGGCTCTGTACTGACAGCAGAGAGTCTGATGCAGGGCTTGAACCCACGAACCATGAGATCATGCCTGAGCCGAAGCTGGACACTTAAACGACTGAGTCACCCAGGTGCCAGCTATTTCAGCTCATAAACGCGTCCACACCTAACTTCTCTCTCCCTCCATCAACTGTGTAAGGTAGATAGGGATTATTATTCCTAGGAGAAAATGTGAGGGTCAAAAAGGTTAAATATATTTTCTAAGGCTCCCCCCGTTATCCAGATGGTTCCCTGGACTATCTCCCCTCACCATGCTGTGAGGGCAAGGAAGATGTTCTTGGTGTTTTTGTGTACCCAGATCCCAATAACAGTGTCTACCTTACAAATGTCACTCATAAATATTTGTTCAGTGAATGAATTACTGAAACTGAATAAGTCAACAGAGGAGTGAGTGAATAGATTCCTGTATTCCTTTTCTGAATTCTCCTCTCTGCTTTCTACACTTTTACTTTTGTCATCTTTTGCACAGTTGCTCTCTTCACATTCAGCGCATCGGCCTTTGGCCACTGTCCCTTCCGACCCTCTGCAACCTGACTGACTGAGCACATGATTGGGTTTAAAGCTGTGTAAGGAATGCAGAGTTCTCTGTGGTTCAAGTTTATAGCTTCAGTGCATAATCTCTCTGACAGGTGTTTGGGGAAGTCAAAGCCATTTTATTTTCTTTCTGGTTCTTGGGTTCCGGATAGAGTTATCAGTCAGCTGATTGCTAGGTTAGAAAGTTATTGCTGTCTTATAAGTCTATAAAAATTAATTAAGAGTTGAGTTATGTGCTCAACACACACATGGGCAGTATGGGGATTACATGTCACAAAGCTTGCAAAGATAAGAGCTTAATGTGTATTTGTCGATTGATAAAGGAATCGAGTGCAGAATAGTCCTGCTGCCCTTAATAATAATAGGTAACATTCTGAGCACTTAATGCCAGGCACGGTACTAAAATTATCTCATTTAACCTTCATAAAACTCCAATGAGATAGGCACCATGATTACATCCATTTTAAAGAGGAGGAAATTGGGCTGAGAGAGATTAAGAGACCTTTTCCAGGTGATATAAAGTTGTGAGCTTGGCTAACATCCAGATGTATCTGATACTAGTCACTGCTCTGCTCCACTGACCCAGGAGGTTTTCAGTTGCATCAGAGAGACAGGATAAACACACATAAAATTACCAACACTTCACAAAATACTCGAGCTTATGACCCAGCCCCTGGGACTTCTCTTCCACACCCATCCCTTTTCCCTGTGGAGCCTGCTCTCCAGCCACACTGAGTTCCTTGCTGTTCCTGCCGTATGCTGAGCACACACCTGCCCCAGGGCCTTTGCACATGCCGTTCCTGCAACAATCGCACTGTTTCATTAAGTTCTGTGCTTCGATGTTACTTCCTCAGAGAGACATTTCCTTTCTTCTGTATGTGAAATAACATCCTCTGACAGATTTTCTGGCCTTATCCTGCTTTATTTTCTTTATTTTACTGCTACCTAACGTGACATTAGCTTTTTTTTTTAATAGATTTATTTTATTTCTGTGTCTTCCACTAGAGAGTAGACTCCAGAAATCTGGGGGCTTTGTATGTACCTCCAGCAACTAGAACACTGCCTGGCACATAGCCGCACTCCATATACACCTGCCAAAGGAACAAATTACTTTATTATACGGCAATTATCTTTAAGATAATTTATAAATATTGAACAGCAATTCTACACCAGGCATTTTGCCAGATATTTTACATAATACTATCTCATATGTTCCTGTATCACACCCTGATGAACGAAGCATTTTCTTCTCATTTTACAGACACAGATAAGAAAACGGAAATTCAGAGCACATTCAGAGATGTGCTCCTGGACCCACTGGCTGAGCCGGG